>NW_028135638.1:0-233000 GCF_964662115.1 Mustela nivalis
CACTGTACCCAAATTATATAGTATAACCTGGGCACTAATGCACTGTCTGACACAACCTGAGCCCGAACCTCCTGACCAACAACCAGGCAGCTGACCGCACACTGAGCACATCACACCCACCATGGCCTTAGGTCATCATCTATTCCCAACTGCGGTTTTCAGGCTTCCGAACCTAGACCTTTTCTCCAACCACTGCCTATGGTTGAAAATGATGCAGAAATCAGAACTCCTTCCCCATGGCAAGAAACCTTGTGATTGGCATGTTGTCCAAGTTCAGTGTAGTTGAAACCAGTGTGGCCCATGAGGCCCCGCCCATGCTCACGGGACACATTGGTCACAAACACACATTGTGACCCTCAGCCTGAGCCCAGTCCTCAAGTAAGGCCTCTCAGTGGCTGGATGAAGAGACAGCATATGGGGCCTGCCATGCCCCTAGGCCCCAAATTTTAACCATAGTTTGGGTTGTCCCTTCAATCTTCCCGAGGGCTCTGCTTTGCAATTCCTCTTTGGTTGGGACACCTGAGGTAACAAACCTGAAAGGAGAACTCCCGTCCCACAGATTGACGAAAACAATTGGGGCCGGGCCAAATCCCAAGAGAGGAAGTTTCGTCCATGGCCCATGAGGCTTCCCCACATTCCACGGCCATCGTTGACACAAAATCCAGAGACCAAAGCCTGAGCAAGCGCCGCAGACTCGCTCTTTCTTCATATCCTGAAGAGTTCTTCTCATAGCTTGTAGATTGGGCCTGCCATACCTACGTCCCCAAACCTAAGCTGATTCTGTGTTTTCCGACTTCTGTCCTCAGAGTCCTGGGCCACACACACTCCAGCCTGGGGCCCCTGGAGCGACACATTAGGACTGTGCCTACTTCATGCATGGGAATTCTGCCCATTCCATAATCCAAAATTTACAAATTAGGAGATCCCTCCAAAGTCCCCAAGGCCATCCCAATATGTAGGTCTCTTTGGACAAACAAGGGCGGTCTGACACCAGCTGAGCAACTAGCTCCACTCAAAACATAGATGGATGTCCCCAAAGAAGGAGATGGAACCTGACAGGACCCTAGGCCATAATCGGATCCATTGCTTTGGTTTACAGGCATGTCTCCTCCAAAATCCTGGATTCCAATACCAGCATAGGGGGTTTCCTGAGGCACCCATCAGAAAACATCTCATCTCCATGAGGAAAGTTGTGCATGGAACCTATGTCAAAACCTTAGGAGAATACTTCAGAGTCCCGGTGCCACTGCCCCATTCCAAGGTCCTCATGGACACAAACACAAATTAGGCCCCATGCTCAGGAAAGTCCATTTCAACTCAGCCACCCCGGTTGCTCCCGCAGAGCCATCCTATCTCCACTGTCTTGTTGCTAGGAGACAATTGGAATGTGAGGCGGGCTTCCATGGCATCCATCCTCCAACGGTGCTCTGGAGTCATTCCATATGGGATGTTTTGGAGCTGCCCAACAGGTCTCAATTGTGCCGCAGAAGGAATCCTTGAAGGGGGCATCCCACAACTCCCAACGTGGGAAAACCTCCATGGCCTTGGGATTCCTCTCCGTTCTTGAAGGGGCAGTCATGCACAGAAACTTCAACCTGAGCCAACGTCTGAGCCTCGCCGTGACTTCAGATGCATGAGATATTGGTTCAGATGTGCAGGGGGTACCTGCCTTGCCCTCGGCCTGAAGCCCAGGTCTAGCTTGTGTTCTCAGACTTTTGTCCTCACACTACTGAACCAGAAGCCCTCAAGTTTGGCAATTCCGGACCCACAATGCAGCACTCTGCCTGCCCTCTAGAAAAAATATCTTGCCTAATGAGCTGCCCAGGCTCCTCAAATGAGGATCAACCTAAACGGCACTCGACTGTACCCAAATTATATAGTGTAACCTGGTCACTAATGCACTGTCTGACACAACCTGAGCCCGAAACTCCTGAACAACAACCAGGCAGCTGACCGCACACTGAGCACATCAGACCCACCATGGCCTTAGGTCATCATCTCTTCCCAACTGCGGTTTTCAGGCTTCTGAACCTAGACCTTTTCTCCAAACACTGCCAATGGTTGAAAATGATGCAGAAATCAGAACTCCTTCCCCATGGCAAGAGACCTTGTGATTGGTATGTTGTCCAAAGTTCAGTGTAGTTTAAACCAGTGTGGCCCATGAGGCCCGGCCCCTTCTCGCGGGCCACATTGGTCACAAACACACATTGTGACCCTCAGCCTGAGCCCAGTCCTCAAGTAAGGCCTCTCAGTGGCTGGATGAAGAGACAGCATATGGGGCCTGCCATGCCCCTAGGCCCCAAATTTTAACCATAGTTTGGGTTGTCCATTCACTCTTCCCCAGGGCTCTGCTTTGGAATTCCTCCTGGTTGGGACACCTGAGGTAACAAACCTGAAAGGAGACCTCCCATCCCACAGATTGACGAAAAACAATTGGGACCGTTCCAAATCCACAGAGAGGAAGATTCGTCCATGGCCCATGAGGCCTCCCCACATTCCACGGCCATCGTTGACACAAAATCCAGAGACCAAAGCCTGAGCAATCGCCTCAGACTCGCTCTTTCTTCGTATTCTGAAGATTTCTTATCATGGTTTGTAGATTGGGCCAGCCATACCTAAGTCCCCAAACCTAAGCTGAGTTTGTGTTTTCAGAATTCTGTCCTCAACGTCCTGGGCCACAAACCCTCCAGGCTGGGGCCCGTGGAGCCAAACATTAGGAATGTGCCTACACCATGCATG
The DNA here is from genome assembly GCF_964662115.1 of Mustela nivalis. Classification (NCBI taxonomy): domain Eukaryota; kingdom Metazoa; phylum Chordata; class Mammalia; order Carnivora; family Mustelidae; genus Mustela; species Mustela nivalis. Next base: position 2,740 of record NW_028135638.1, read on the forward strand.
GGAATTCTGCCCATTCCATTGTCCAAAATTGTACCAATGAGGAGAACCCTCTAATGTCCCCGAGGCCATCCAAATATGTAGGTCTCAGTGGACAACAAGGGCGGTCTGACACCAGCTGAGTATCTACGTCCACTCATACCATAGATGGATGTCCCTAGAGAAGGATATGGTACAACACAGGACCCTAGGCCATAATCGGATCCATTGCTTTGGTTTACAGTCATGATTCCTCAAAATCCTGGTTTCCAATACCAGCATAGGGGGTTTCCTGAGGCACCCATCAGAAAACATCTCGTCTCCACGAGGAAACTTGTGCATGGGACCTATGTCAAAATCTTAGGAGAATACTTCAGAGTCCCGGTGCCACCGTTCAATTCCTAGATCCTCATGGACACAAACACACATTAGGCTCCATGCTCAGGAAAGTCCATTTCAACTCAGCCACCCCGGTTGTTCCCGCAGAGCCATCTGATCTCCACTGTCTTGTTGCTAGGAGACAATTGGAATGCGAGGCGGGCTTCCCTGGCATCCATCCTTGAACGGTGCTCTGGATACATTCCATATGGGATGTTTTGGAGCCGCCCAAAAGGTCTCAATTGTCCCGCAGAAGGAATCCTTGAAGGGAACATCCCACAACTCCAAACGTGGGAAAACCTCCATGGCCTTGGGATTCCTCTCCGTTCATGAAGGGGCAGTCATGCACAGAAACTTCAACCTGAGCCAACGTCTGATCCTCGCCGTGACTTCAGATGCATGAGATATTGGTTCAGATGTGCAGGGGGTACCTGCCTTGCCCTCGGCCTGAAGCCCAAGTCTAGCTTGTGTTCTCAGACTTCTGTCCTCACACTACTGGTCCGGAAGCCCTCAAGTTTGGCAATTCCGGACCCACATTGCAGCACTCTGCCTGCTCTCTAGAAAAAATATATGCCTAATGAGCTGCCCAGGCACCTCAAATGAGGATCATCATACACGGCACTCGACTGTACCCAAATTACATAGTCTAACCTGGGCAATAATGCTCTGTCTGACACAACCTGAGCCCGAACCTCCTGACCAACAACCAGGCAGCTGACCGCACACTGAGCACATCAGACCCACCATGGCCTTAGGTCATCATCTCTTCCCAACTGCGGTTTTCAGGCTTCCGAACCTAGACCTTATCTCCAACCACTGCCCAGGGTTGAAAATGATGCAGAAATCAGAACTCCTTCCCCATGGCAAGAGACCTTGTGATTGGCATGCTGTCCAAAGTTCAGTGTAGTTGAAACCAGGGTGGCCCATGAGGCCCGGCCCCTTCTCGCGGGCCACATTGGTCACAAACACACATTGTGACCCTCTGCGTGATCCCCGTCCTCAAGTAAGGCCTCTCAGAGGCTGGATAAAGAGACAGTATATGGGGCCTGCCATGCCCCTAGGACCCAAATTTTAACCATAGTTTGGGTTGACCCTTCACTCTTCCCAAGGGCTCTGCTTTGGAATTCCTCTTTGGTTGGGACACCTGAGGTTACAAACCTGAAAGGAGACCTCCCATCCCACAGATTGACGAAAAACAATTGGGACCGGGCCAAATCCACAGAGAGGAAGATTCGTCCATTGCCCATGAGGCCTCCCCTTAATCCACGGCCATCGTTGACGCAAAATCCAGAGACCAAAGCCTGAGCAAGCGCCTAAGACTCGCTCTTTCTTCGTATCCTGAAGAGTTCTTCTCATGGTTTGTAGATTGGGCCTGCCATACCTACGTCCCCCAACCTAAGCTGAGTTTGTGTTTTCAGACTTCTGTCCTCAAAGTCCTGGGCCACATACCCTCCAGGCTGGGGCCCCTGGAGCCACACATTAGGACTGTCCCTACCCCATGCATGGGAATTCTGCCCATTCCATTGTCCAAAATTGTACAAATTAGGAGAACCCTCCAAAGTCCCCGAGGCCATCCCAATATGTAGGTCTCTGTGGACAAACAAGGACGGTCCTACACCAGCTGACCATTACCTCCACCTATAACATAGATAGATGTCCCCAGAGAAGGATATGGTTCCAGACAGGACCCTAGGCCATATTCGGATCCATTGCTTTGGTTTAAAGGCATGTCTCCTCAAAATCCTGGATTCCAATACCAGCATAGGGGGTTTCCTGAGGCACCCATCAGAAAAAATCTCGTCTCCACGAGGAAACTTGTGCATGGGACCTATGTCAAAATCTTAGGAGAATACTTCAGAGTCCCAGTGCCACCGACCCATTCCAAGGTCCTCATGGACACAAACACACATTAGGCCCAATGCTCAGGAAAGTCCATATCAACTCAGCCAACCAGGATGCTCCCGCAGAGCCATCCGATCTCAACTGTCTTATTGCAAGGAGACAATTGGAATGCAAGGCAGACTTCCCTGGAATCCATCCTCGAACGGTGCTCTGGAGTCATTCCATATGGGATGTTTTGGAGCTGCCCAACAGGTCTCAATTGTCCCGTGAAGGAATCCTTGAAGGGGGCTTCCCACAACTCCGAAAGTGGGAAAACCTTCATGGCCTTGAGATTCCTCTCCGTTCTGGAAGGGGCAGTCATGCACAGAAACTCCAACCTGAGCCAACGTCTGATCCTCGCCGTGCCTTCAGATGCATGAGATATTGGTTCAGATGTGCAGGGGGTACCTGCCTTGCCCTCGGCCTGAAGCCCAAGTCTAGCTTGTGGTCTCAGACTTCTGTCCTCACTCTACTGGCCCAGAAGACCTCACGTTTGGCAATTCTGGACCCACAATGCAGCACTCTGCTTGACCTCTAGAAAAAATATCTTGCCTAAGGAACTGCACGGGCACCTCAAATAATGATCAACCTACACGGCATTCGACTGTATCCAAATTATATAGTCTAACCTAGGCACTAATTCCCTGTCTGACACAACCTGAGCCCGAAACTCCTGACTAACAACCAGGCAGCTGACCGCACACTGAGCACATCAGACCCACCATGGCCTTAGGTCATCATCTCTTCCCAACTGCGGTTTTCAGGCTTCCGAACCTAGACCTTATCTCCAACGTCTGCCCAGGGTTGAAAATGATGCAGAAATCAGAACTCCTTCACCATGGCAAGAGACCTTGTGATTGGCATGTTGTCCAAAGTTCAGTGTAGATGAAACCAGTGTGGCCCATGAGGCCCCGCCCATGCTCGCAAGCCACATTGGTCACAAACACACATTGTGACCCTCAGCCTGAGCCCAGTCCTCAAGTAAGGCCTCTCAGTGGCTGGTGAAGAGACAGCATATGGGGCCTGCCATGCCCCTAGGCCCCAAATTTTAACGATAGTTTGGCTTGTCCCTTTACTCTTCCCCAGGGCTCTGGTTTGGAATTCCTCCTGGTTGGGACACCTGAGGTAACAAACCTGAAAGGAGACCTCCAATCCCACAGATTGACAAAAAACAATTGGGACCGATCCAAATCCACAGCGAGGAAGATTCGTCCATGGCCCATGAGGCCTCCCCACATTCCACGGCCATCGTTGACACAAATCCAGAGACCAAAGCCTGAGCAATCGCCTCAGACTAGCTCTTTCTTCGTATTCTGAAGATTTCTTCTCATGGTTTGTAGATTGGACCTGCCATACCTACGTCCCCAAACCTAAGCTGAGTTTGTGTTTTCAGACTTCTGTCCTCAACGTCCTGGGCCACACACCCTCCAGGCTGGGGCCACTGGAGCCACACATTAGGACTGTGCCTACCCCATGCATGGGAATTCTGCCCATTCCATTGTCCAAAATTGTACCAATTAGGAGAACCCTCCAAAGTCCCCGAGGCCATCTCAAAATGTAGGTCTCAGTGGACAAACAAGTGCGGTCTGACACCAGCTGAGAATCTACGTCCACTCATACCATAGATGGATGTCCCCAGAGAAGGATATGGTACCAGACAGGACCCTAGGTCATAATAGCATCCATTGCTTTGGTTTACAGTCATGACTCCTCAAAATCCTGGATTCCAATACTAGCATAGGGTGTTTCCTGAGGCACCCATGAGAAAACATCTCGTCTCCACGAGGAAACTTGTGCATTGGACCTATGTCAAAATCTTAGGAGAATACTTCAGAGTCCCGGTGCCACCGCTCCATTCCTAGGTCCTCATGGACACAAACACACATTAGGCCCCATGCTCAGGAGCTGTCCATTTCAAATCAGCCACCCCGGTTGCTCTCGCAGAGCCATCCGATCTCCACTGTCTTGTTGCTAGGGGACAATTTGAATGCGAGGCGGGCTTCCCTAACATCCATCCTCGAACGGTGCTCTGGAGTCATTCCATATGGGATGTCCTGGAGCTGCCCAACAGGTCGCAATTGTCTTGCAGAAGGAATCCTTGAAGGGGACATCTCACAACTCCCAACGTGGGAAAACCTCCATGGCCTTGAGATTCCTCTCCGTTCATGAAGGGGCAGTCATGCACAGAAACTTCAACCTGAGCCAACGTCTGAGCCTCGCCGTGACTTCAGATGCATGAATATTGGCTCAGATGTGCATGGGGTACCTGCTTTGCCCTCGGCCTGTAGCCCAAGTCTAGCTTGTGTTCTCAGACTTCTGTCCTCACACTACTGGCCCAGAAGCCCTCACGTTTGGCAATTCCGGACCCACAATGCAGCACTCTGCCTGCTCTCTAGAAAAAATATCTTGCCTAATGAGCTGCCCAGGCACCTCAAATGAGGATCATCATACACGGCACTCGACTGTACCCAAATTACATAGTCTAACCTGGGCAATAATGCACTGTCTAACACAACCTGAGCCCGAACCTTCTGACCAACAACCAGGCAGCTGACCGCACACTGAGCACATCAGACCCACCATGGCCTTAAGTCATCATCTCTTCCCAACTGCGGGTTTCAGGCTTCCGAACCTAGACCTTATCTCCAACCACTGCCCAGGGTTGAAAATGATGCAGAAATCAGAACTCCTTCCCCATGGCAAGAGACCTTGTGATTGGCATATTGTCCAAAGTTCAGTGTAGATGAAACCAGTGTGGCCCATGAGGCTCCGCCCATGCTCGGGAGCCACATTGGTCACAAACACATATTGTGACCCTCAGCTGAGCCCAGTCTTCAAGTAAGGCCTCTCAGTGGTTGGTGAAGAGACAGCATATGGGGCCTGCCATGACCCTAGGCCCCAAATTATAACCATAGTTTGGGTTGTCCCTTCACACTTCCCCAGGGCTCTGCTTTGGAATTCCTCTTTGGATGGGACACCAGAGGTTACAAACCTGAAAGGAGACCTCCCATCCTACAGATTGACGAAAAACAATTGGGATCGGTCCAAATCCACAGAGGAAGATTCGTCCATGTCCCATGAGGTCTCCCCACATTCCACGGCCATCGTTGACACAAAATCCAGAGACCAAAGCCTGAGCAAGCGCCTCAGACTCGCTCTTTCTTCATATCATGAAGAGTTCTTCTCATGGTTTGTAGATGGGCCTGCCATACCTACGTCCCCTAACCTAAGCTGAGTCTGTGTTTTCAGACTTCTGTCCTCAAAGTCCTGGGCCACACACCCTCTAGGCTGGGGCCCCTGGAGCCACACATTAAGATTGTACCTACCCCATGCATAGTAATTCTGCCCATTCCATTTTCCAAAATTGTACAAATTAGGAGAACCCTCCAAAGTAACCGAGGCGATCCCAATATGTAGGTCTCAGTGGACAAACAAGGGCGGTCTGACACCAGCTGAGCATCTACCTCCACTCATACCATAGATGGATGCCCCAGTGAAGGATATGGTACCAGAAAGGACCCTACGCCATAATCGGTTCCATTGCTTTAATTTACAGGCATGTCTCCTCAAAATCCTGGATTCCAATACCAGCATAGGGTGTTTCCTGAGGCACCCATCAGAAAAAATCTCGTCTCCACGAGGAAACTTGTGCATGGGACCTATGTCAAAATCTTAGGAGAATACTTCAGAGTCCCGGTGCCACCGCCCCATTCCAAGGTCCTCATGGACACAAACACACATTAGGCCCCATGCTCAGGAAAGTCCATTTCAACTCAGCAATCCCGGTTGCTCACGCAGAGCCATCGGATCTCAACTGTCTTGTTGCTAGGAGACAATTGGAATGCGAGGCGGACTTCCCTTGCATCCATCCTCGAACGGTGCTCTGGAGTCATTCCATATGGGATGTTTTGGAGCTGCCCAACAGGTCTCAATTGTCCCGCAGAAGGAATCCTTGAAGGGGGCATTCCACAACTCCCAACGTGGGAAAACCTCCATGGCCTTGAGATTCCTCTCCGTTCATGAAGGGGCAGTCATGCACAGAAACTACAACCCGAGCCAACGACTGAATATCGCCGTGACTTCAGATGCATGAGATATTGGTTCAGATGTGCAGGGGGTACCTGCCTTGCCCTCGGCCTGAAGCCCAAGTCTAGCTTGTGTTCTCAGACTTCTGTCCTCACACTACTGGCCCAGAAGCCCTCACGTTTGGCAATTCCGGACCCACAATGCAGCACTCTGCCTGCTCTCTAGAAAAAATATCATGCCTAATGAGCTGCCCAGGCACCTCAAATGATGATCAAACTACACGGCACTCGACTGTACCCAAATTGTAGAGTCTAACCTCGGCACAAATGCACTGTCTGACACAACCTAAGCCCGAACCTCCTGACCAACATCCAGGCAGCTGACCGCACACTGAGCACATCAGAACCACCATGGCCTTAGGTCATCATCTCTTCCCAACTGCGGTTTCAGGCTTCCGAACCTAGACCTTATCTCCAACCACTGCCCAGGGTTGAAAATGATGCAGAAATCAGAACTCCTTCCCCATGGCAAGAGACCTTGTGATTGGCATGTTGTCCAAAGTTCAGTGTAGTTGAAACCACTGTGGCCCATGAGGCACCGCTCATGCTCCTGAGCCACATTGGTCACAAACATACATTGTGACCCTCAGCCTGAACCCAGTCCTCAAGTAAGGCCTCTCAGTGGCTGGATGAAGAGACGGCATATGGGGCCTGCCATGCCCCTAGGCCCCAAATTTTAACCATTGTTTGGGTTGTCCCTTCACTCTTCCCCAGGGCTCTGCTTTGGAATTCCTCTTTGGTTGGGACACCTGAGGTAACAAACCTGAAAGGAGACCTCCCATCCCACAGATTGACGAAAAACAATTGGGACTGGGCCAAATCCACAGAGAGGAATATTCGTCCATTGCCCATGAGGCCTCCCCCCATTCCACGGCCATCGTTGACACAAAATCCAGAGACCAAAGCCTGAGCAAGCGCCTCAGACTCTCTCTATCTTCAAATCCTGAAGAGTTCTTCTCATGGTTGTAGATTGGGCCTCCCATACCTATGTCCCCAAACCTAAGCTGAATTGGTGTTTTCAGACTTCTGTCCTCAAAGTCTTGGGCCACACACCCTTTAAGCTAGGGCCACTGGAGCCACACATTAGGACTGTGCCTACCCCATGCATGGGAATTCTGCCAATTCCATTGTCCAAAATTGTACAAATTAGGAGAACCCTCCATAGTCCCCGAGGCCAACCCAATATGTACGTCTCTTTTACAAACAAAGGCAGTCTGACACCAGCTGAGCATCTACCTCCACTCTTACCATAGATGGATGACCCAGAGATGGAGATGGAACCAGACAGGACCCTAGGCCATAATAGGATCCATTGCTTTTGTTTACAGGATGTCTCCTCAAAACCTGGATTCCAATACCAGCATAGGGTGTTTCCTGAGGCACCATCAGAAAAAATCTCGTCTCCACGAGGAAACTTGTGCATGGAACCTATGTCAAAACCTTAGGAGAATACTTCAGAGTCCCGGTGCCACCACCCCATTCCAAGGTTCTCATAGACACACACATATTAGGCCCCATGCTCAGGAAATTCCATTTCAAATCAGCCACCCCGGTTGCTCCCGCAGAGCCATCCGTTCTCAACTGTCTTGTTGCTAGGAGACAATAGGAATGCGAGGCGTGCTTCCCTGGCATCCATCCTCGAACGGTGTTGTGGAGTCATTCCATATGGGATGTTTTGCAGCTGCCCAACAGGTCTCAATTGTCCCACATACGGAATCCTTGAAGGGGGCATCCCACAACTCCCAACGTGGGAAAACCTCCATGACCTTGAGATTCCTCTCCGTTCATGAACGGGCAGTCATGCACAGAAACTCCAACCTGAGCCAACGTCTGATCCTCGCCGTGACTTCAGATGAATGAGATATTGTTTCAGATGTGCAGGGGGTACCTGCCTTGCCCTCGGCCTGAAGCCCAAGTGTAGCTTGTGGTCTCAGACTTCTGTCCTCACACTCCTGGCCACGATGCCCTCAAGTTTGGCAATTCCGGACCCACAATGCAGCACTCTGCCTGCCCTCTAGAAAAAAAAATTGTTGCATCAGGAGCTGCCCAGGCAGCTTAAATGAGGATAAACCTACACAGCACTCGACGTTACCCAATTAGATAGTCTAACCTGGGCACTAATGCACTGTCGAACACAACCTGAGCCCGGACCTCCTGACCAATACCCAGAAAGCTGACCGCACACTGAGCACATAAAAACCGCCATGGCCTTAGGTCATCATCTCTTCCCTACCTCCGTTTTCAGGCTTCAGAACCGAGACCTTATCTCCAATCACTGCACAGCGGTGTGTCTGATGCAGAAATCAGAACTCTTCCTGACCCATGGCAAGAACCCTTGTGGTTGGCACGTTGTCCAACGTTCAGTGTAGGAGAAACCAGCATTCACCCTGAGGCCCCGCCCATTCTTGAGTGCGACGAGGGCATACATACATATTGTGACCCTCAGCATGAGTCCTGTCCTCTAGTAAGTCCTCTCAGTGGCTGGACCATTAGATGTCATAATGGGCTTGACATGTCCCTAGGCCCCAATTTTTAACCAGATTTCTGATTGTCCAGTCGCCCCTCCCCAGGCCTTTACTCTGGAATCCCTCATTTGGTCGGACACCTGAGGTTAAAAAAGAAAACAACAACAACAACAACAACAACAACAACAACAAAACGGAATTCTTGCAGCCCACAGAATGACCCCAAGTCTTTGGACGGGGCCAAACCACCAGAGAGTACGACTCGTCGATTTCCCATGAAGTCACCCAGAAATTCCACGACCATGAGTGACACGATATCCAGAGACAAAAACTTGAGCAGGAGCCTCACACTCGCCCTTTTTTCAAATCCCGAAGAGTTCTCCTCATGATCTGTAGGTCCGTCCTGCAATACCTAAGACCGAAACATAAGCCGAGTTTGTGTTTTCAGACAACTGTCCAAACAGCCCTGGCCTACACAACCTACAGGCTCAGGCCTCTGTAGCCAAACCTGAGGACTGTACTTGCCCTCTCCAAGGGAATTGTGTGTGCCCATTCCAATGGCCACAACCCTTCGAATAGGATAAACCTCCAAAGTCCCTGATCCATCTCAATAGTGGTGGCTTCCCAGGAAAAACAGGGGCAATCTGAGCCCAACTGAGCACCTACCTGCACTCAGACCCATAGACAGATGTCCCCAGAGGTAAAAAGGAAAGAACAGGCCCCTAGGCACTAATCAGATCCATTGCTTTGGTTTCCAGGAATCTCTCCTCAGACGCCTGGATATCAAAACAGCATATAGCTGTTTCTTGACTCACCCAACAGAAAACATCTCATCTACACATGGGAAACTTGCACGTTGGAGCTATGTCAAAGCCTCTGTTTAAAATAACCCTTTAGGGCCCCAGTGCCACCGCTTCATTCCAAGGTCTCCATAGACACAAAAGCACATTAGGACACGTCCCCAGGGGTATCCATTTCAACTCAGCGTCCTCGGTTGCTCCCCAAAGATCCAGGAGATCTAACCTGTCTTGTTTCTAGGAGAAAATTGGAATGCGAGGATGGCTACCCAGCCATCCATCCTTAGAACCCTGCTCAGAATCATTGGCCTGGAGCCAAACAACAGGTCTCAATTGGCCTGCAGAAGACTCTCTGCAGTTTGGAGCTTCTCACAACTCCCATCGTGGGAAAACCCCCATGGCCTCGTGATGCACCCCATTCATGAAGGGGCCATCAGGGTCAGAAACTCCAATCTGAGCGATCGTCTGATCCTCGCCCTGACTTCTGAATCACGAGATCTCGATTCAGGTCTGTACATTCTGCCTGCCATGGCCTCACCCAGAAACCTAAGCCTAGCTTGTGTTCTCAGACTTTGGTCGTCAGACTACTGCCCCACAAGCCCTCCAGTATGGCAATCCAGAACTACAATGCAGCACCCTGCCCGCCCTCCAGAATAAAAACATTGCCCTCTGGGGCTACCCAGTAACCCCAAATGAGGATCAACCTGAACCGACCTTGGCTGTACCCCAAATACATTGGCTGACCAGGGCACTAATGCCCTTTCTGACACAGGCTGAGCCTGGACCCCTCTGGCCCCTCCCAGACAGCTGGCCGCACACTGAGCACATCGAGCCGCCGTGGCCTTAGGTCGTCATCCCTTCCCAACCTCGGTTTTCAGGTTTCAGAACCTAGACCTTATCTCCAATCACTGCCCAGGGTTGATGGTGATGCAGAAATCAGAACTCCTTCCCCATGGCAAGAAACCTTGTGGTTGGCATGTTGTCCAACGTTCAGTTGTGTTGAAACCAGTGTGGCCCATGATGCCCTGCCCATGCTCGCCGGCCACTTTGGTCACAAATGCACATTGTGACCCTCAGGCTGAGCCCAGTCCTCAAGTAAGGCCAGTCAGTGGCTGGATGAAGAGATAACATATTGGGCTTGCCATGCCCCTAGGCCCCAATTTTTAACCATAGTTCGGGTTGTCCCTTCAGTCTTCCCCACGGCTTTGCTTTGGAATTCCAATTTAGGTGGGACACCTGAGGTAACAAAACTGAAATGAGTACACCCATCCCACAGATTGACGACAAGCAATTGGGAATTGGGCCAAATCCTCAGAGAGGAAGATTCGTCCATGGCCCATGAGGCCTCCCCGACATTGCACGGCCATCGCTGATACAAAATCCAGAGACAAAAGCCTGAGCAAGCGCCTCAGAATCGCACTTTCTTCATATCCTGAAGAGTTCTTCTCATGGTTTGTAGATCGGGCCTGCCATACCTACGTCCCCAAACCTAAGCTGAGTTTGTGTTTTCAGACTTCTGTCCTCAAAGTCTTGGGCCACAATCCCTCCAGGCTGGGTATCTGGAGCCACACATTAGGACTGTGCCTACCAATCCATGGGAATTCTTCCCATTCCATGGTCCAAAATCATACAAATTAGGAGAAACCTCCAAAGTCCCTGAGGCCATCCCAATAGTGTAGGTCACCCGGAACAAACAAGGGATGTCTGACAACAGCTGATAATCGACCTCCACTCATACCATTGATGGATGTCCCCAGAGAAGAAGATTGAAACAGACAGGACCCTAGGCCATAATAGGATCCAGTGCTTTGGGTTACAAACATGTGTCCTCAAAAGCCTGATTCCAATACGAGCATAGGTGTTTTCCTGAGGCACCCATCAGAACTCATCTCGTCTCCACAAGGAAACCTGTGCATGGGAGCCATGTCCACAGCTTAGCAGAGTACTTCAGTGTCCCGGTGCCACCGCCCCATTCCAAGGCCCTCATGGATACAAAAACACATTAGGACCCATCCTCAGGAAAGTCCATTTCAACTCAGCCACCCCTGTTGCTCCAGCAGAGCCATCAGATCTAAACTGTCTTGCTATTAGGTGACAATTGGAATGCGAGGTGGGCTTCCCTGGCATACATCCGCAAACGGTGCTCTGGAGTCATTCCATATCGGATGTCCTGGAGCTGTCCAACAGGTCTCAATTGTCCCGCAGAAGGAATCCTTGAAGGGGGCATCCCACAACTCCCAACGTGGGAAAACCTCAATGGCCTCGAGATTCCGCTCCCTTAATGAAGCGGCCGTCATGCACAGAAACTCCAACCAGAGCCAATGGCTGATCCTCGCCCTGACTTCAGATGCATGAGATATTGGTTCAGATCGGAAGGGGGTACCTGCCGTGCCCTGTCCCTGAAACCCAAGTCTAGCTTGTCTTCTCAGACTTCCGTCCTCACACTCCTAGCCCCGAAGCCCTCAAGTGTGGCAATTCCGGACCTACAATGCAGCACGCTGCCTGCCCTCTAGAAAAAAAATGATTGCCTCATGAGCTGCCCAGGCACCTTAAATGAGGAAAAACCTACACAGCACTCGACTTTACCCAAATTATATAGTCTAACCTGGGCACTAATGCACTGTCGAACACAACCTGAGCCCGGACCTCCTGACAAACACCCAGAAAGCTGACCGCACATTGAGCACATAAAACCCGCCATGGCCTTAGGTCTTCATCTCTTTCCTACCTCAGTTTTCAGGCTTCAGAACCGAGACCTTATCTCCAATCACTGCCCAGGGGTGAGTGTGATGCAGAAATCAGAACTCCTCCTTACCCATGGCATGAACCCTTGTGGTTGGCACGTTGTCCAACGTTCAGTGTAGGAGAAACCAGCATTCACCCTGAGGCCCCGCCCATTCTTGAGTGCGACAAGGGCATACACATTCATTGTGGCCCTCAGCATGAGTCCTGTCCTCTAGTAAGTCCTCTCAGTGGCTGGACCATTAGATGTCATAATGGGCTTGACATGTCCCTAGGCCCCAATGTTTAACCAGATTTCTGATTGTCCAGTCGCCCCTCCCCAGGGCTCTACTCTGGAATCCCTCATTTGGTGGGACACCTGAGGTTAAAAACAACAACAACAACAACAACAACAACAACAACAACAAAAACGGACTTCCTCCAGCCCACAGAATGACCCCAAACTCTTTGGACGGGCCAAACCACCAGAGAGTAAGACTCCTCCATTTCCCATGAAGTCACCCAGAAATTCCACGACCATGAGTGACACGATATCCAGAGACAAAAACTTGACAGGAGCCTCACACTCGCCCTTTTTTCAAATCCCGAAGAGTTATCCTCATGGTCTGTAGGTCAGCCCTGCCATACCTATGACCCAAAACATAAGCCGAGTTTGTGTTTTCAGACAACTGTCCAAACAGCCCTGGCCTACACAACCTACAGGCTCAGGCCCCTGGAGCCAAACCTGAGGACTGTACTTGCCCTCTCCAAGGGAATTGTGTGTGCCCATTCCAATGGCCACAACCCTTCTAATAGGATAAACCTCCAAAGTCCCTGATCCATCTCAATAGTGGTGGCTTCCCAGGAAAAACAGGGGCAATCTGAGCCCAACTGAGCACCTACCTGCACTCAGACCCATAGACAGATGTCCCCAGAGGTAAAAAGGAAAGAACAGGCCCCTAGGCACTAATCAGATCCATTGCTTTGGTTTCCAGGCATCTCTCCTCAGAGGACTGGATTTCAAAAGCAGCTCTAGCTGTTTCTTGACTCATCGATCAGAAAACATCTCATCTACACATGGGAAACTTGCACGTTGGAGCTGTGTCAAAGCCTCTGTTTAGGAGAACCCTTTAGGGCGCCAGTGCCACCGCTTCATTCCAAGGTCTCCATAGACACAAAAGCACATTAGGACCCATCCCCAGGGTTGTCCATTTCAACTCAGCGTCCTCGGTTGCTCCCCACAGATCCAGGAGATCTAACCTGACTTGTTGCTAGGAGGCAATTGGAATGCGAGGTGGGATACCCAGCCATCCATCCTTAGAACCCTGCTCAGAATCATTGGCCTGGAGCCAAACAACAGGTCTCAATTGTCCTGCAGAAGACTCTCTGCAGTTTGGAGCTTCTCACAACTCCCAACGTTGGAAAACCCCCGTGGCCTCGTGATGCCCTCCCATTCATGAAGGGGCCATCAGGGACAGAAACTCCAACCTGAGCGATCGTCTGATCCTCGCCCTGACTTCAGATTCACGAGATCTCGATTCAGGTCTGTAGATTGTGCCTGCCATGGCCTCACCCAGAAACCTAAGCCTAGCTTGTGTTCTCAGACTTTGGTCGTCAGACTACTGGCCCACAAGCCCTCCAGTTTGGCAATCCAGAACTACAACGCAGCACTCTGACTGCCCTCCAGAAGAAAAACATTGTCCTCTGGGGCTACCCAGTAACCCCAAATGAGGATCAACCTGCACCGACCATGGCTGTAACCCAAATACATAGGCTGACAGGACACTGATGCCCTTTCTGACACAGCCTGAGCCTGGACCTCTTGGCAACTCCCAGACAACTGGCCGCACACTGAGCACATCGAGACGCCGTGGCCTTAGGTCGTCATATATTCCCAACCTCGGTTTTCAGGTTTCAGAACCTAGACCTTATCTCCAATCACTGAGCAGGGTTGAAGGTGATGTAGAAATCAGAACTCCTTCGCCATGGCAAGAAACCTTGTGGTTGGCATGTTGTCCAACGTTCAGTGTAGTTGAAACCAGTGTGGCCCATGAGGCCCCGCCCATGCTCGCAGGCCACATCGGTCACAAACACACATTGTGACCCTCAGGCTGAGTCCAGTCTTCAAGTAAGGCCACTCAGTGGCTGGATGAAGAGATAGCATATTGGGCTTGCCATGCCCCTAGGCCCCAATTTTTAACCATAGTTCGGGTTGTCCCTTCAGTCTTCCCCACAGCTTTGCTTTGGAATTCCTCTTTTGGTGGGATACCTGAGGTAACAAACCTGAAAGGAGACATCTCATCCCACAGATTGACGAAAAGCAATTGGGAATCGGGCCAAATCCTCAGAAAGGAGGATTCGTCCATGGCCCATGAGGCCTCCCCCACATTCCACGGCTATCGCTGATACAAAATCCAGAGACAAAAGCCTGAGCAAGCGCCTCAGACTCCCACTTTCTTCATATCCTGAAGAGTTCTTCTCATGGTTTGTAGAGCCGGCCTGCCATACCTACGTCCCCAAACCTAAGCTGTGTTTGTGTTTTCAAAGTCTGTCCTCAAAGTCTTGGGCCACACACCCTCCAGGCTGGGCCCCTGGAGCCACACATTAGGACTGTGCCTACCAATCCATGGGAATTCTGCCCATTCCATGGTCCAAAATCGTACAAATTAGGAGAAACCTCCAAAGTCCCTGAGGCCATCCCAATAGTGTAGGTCACCCGGAACAAACAAGGGCTGTCTGACACCAGCTGATAATCGACCTCCACTCATACCATAGATGGATGTCCCTAGAGAAGAAGATTGAACCAGACAGGACCCTAGTCCATAATAGGATCCATTGCTTTGGGTTACAGGCATGTGTCCTCAAAAGCCTGATTACAATACGAGCATAGGGGTTTTCCTGAGGCACCCATCAGAACTCATCTCGTCTCCACAAGGAAACCTGTGCATGGGAGCCATGTCCAAAGCTTAGGAGAGTACTTCAGGGTCCCGGTTCCACCGCCCCATTCCAAGGACCTCATGGACACAAAAACACATTAGGACCCATCCTCAGGAAAGTCCATTTCAACTCAGCCACCCCAGTTGCTCCGGCAGAGCCATCAGATCTAAACTGTCTTGTTGCTAGGAGACAATTGGAATGCGAGGCGGGCTTCCCAGGCATCAATCCGCGAACATTGCTCTGGAGTCATTCCATATCGGATGTCCTGGAGCTTACCAACAGGTCAATTGTCCCGTAGAAGGAATCCTTGAAGGGGGCATCCCACAACTCCCAACGTGGGAAAACCTCAATGGCCCCAAGATTCCGCTCCCATCATGAAGCTGCCGTCATGCACAGAAACTCCAACCTGAGCCAACGGCTGATCCTCGCCCTGACTTCAGATGCATGAGATATTGGTTCAGATCTGCAGGGGGTACCTGCCGTGCCCTGGCCCTGAAACCCAAGTCTAGCTTGTCTTCTCAGACTTTCGTCCTCACACTCCTGGACCCAAATCCCTCAAGTTTGGCAATTCCGGACCCACAATGCAGCACTCTGCCTGCCCTCTAGAAAAAAAATTATTGCCTCATGAGCTGCCCAGTCACCTTCAATGAGGATAAACCTACACAGCACTCGACGTTACCCAAATTACATAGTCTATCCTGGGCACTAATCCACTGTCGAACACAACCTGAGCCCGGACCTCCTGACCAACACCCAGAAAGCTGACCGCACACTGAGCACATAAAACCCGCCATGGCCTTAGGTCATCATCTCGTCCCTACCTCCGTTTTCAGGCTTCAGAACTGAGACCTTATCACCAATCACTGCCCAGGGGTGAGTGTGATGCAGAAATCAGAACACCTCCTTACCCATGGCAAGAACCCATGTGGTTGGCACGTTGTCCAATGTTCAGTGTAGGAGAAACCAGCATTCACACTGAGGCCCCGCCCATTCTTGAGTACGACGAGGGCATACACACCCATTGTGACCCTCAGCATGAGTCCTGTCCTCTAGTAAGTCCTCTCAGTGGCTGGACCATTAGATGTCATAATGGGCTTGACATGTCCCTAGGCCCCAATTTTTAACCAGATTTCTGATTGTCCAGTCGACCCACCCCAGGGCTCTACTCTGGAATCCCTCATATGTTGGGACACCTGAGGTTAAAAAAGAAAACAACAAAAACAACAACAACAAAAAAAAAACGGACTTCTTCCAGCCCACAGAATGACCCCAAACTCTTTGGACGGGGCCAAACCACCAGAGAGTAAGACTCGTCCATTTCCCATGAAGTCACCCAGAAATTCCACGACCATGAGTGACACGATATCCAGAGACAAAAACTTGAGCAGGAGCCTCACACTCGCCCTTCTTTCAAATCCCGAAGAGTTCTCCTCATGGTCTTTAGGTCAGTCCTGCCATACATATGACCCGAAACATAAGCCGAGTTTGTGTTTTCAGACAACTGTCCAAACAGCCCTGGCCTACACAACCTACAGGCTCAGGCCCCTGGAGCCAAACCTGAGGACTGTACTTGCCCTCTCCAAGGGAATTGTGTGTGCCCATTCCAATGGCCACAACCCTTCTAATAGGATAAACCTCCAAAGTCCCTGATCCATCTCAATAGTGGTGGCTTCCCAGGAAAAACAGGGGAAATCTGAGCCCAACTGAGCACCTACCTGCAGTAAGACCCATAGACAGATGTCTCCAGAGGTAAAAGGAAAGAACAGGTCCCTAGGCACTAATCAGATCCATTGCTTTGGTTTCCAGTCATCTCTCCTCAGAGGCCTGGATTTCAAAAGCAGCATCCAGCTGTTTCTTGACTCATCGATCAGAAAACATCTCATCTACACATGGGAAACTTGCACGATGGCGTTGTGACAAAGTCTCTGATTAGGAGAACGTTTTAGGGCCCCAGTGCCACCGCTTCATTCCAAGGTCTCCATAGACACAAAAGCACATTAGGACCCATCCCCAGAGGTGGCCATTTCAACTCAGCGTCCTCGGTTGCTCCCCACAGATCCAGCAGATCTAACCTGTCTTATTGCTAGGAGACAATTGGAATGCGAGGTGGGCTACCCAGCCATCCATCCTTAGAACCCTGCTCAGAATCATTGGCCTGGAGCCAAACAACAGGTCTCAATTGTCCTGCAGAAGACTCTATGCAGTTTGCAGCTTCTCACAACTCCCATCGTGGGAAAACCCCCATGGCCTCGTGATGCTCCCCCATTCATGAAGGGGCCATCAGGGACAGAAACTCCAACCTGAGCGATCGTCTGATCCTCGCCCTGACTTCAGATGCACGAGATCTCGATTCAGGTATGTAGATTGTGCCTGCCATGGCCTCACCCAGAAACCTAAGCCTAGCTTGTGTTCTCAGACTTTGGTCGTCAGACTACTGGCCCACAAGCCCTCCAGTTTGGCAATCCGGAACTACAATGCAGCACTCTGCCTGCCCTCCAGAAGAAAAACATTTTCCTCTGGGGCTACCCAGTAACCCCAAATGAGGATCAACCTGCACCGACCTTGGCTGTACCCCAAATACATAGGCTAACCAGGGCACTAATGCCCTTTCTGATACAGCCTGAGCCTGGACCCCCTGGCCCCTCCCAGACAGATGGCCGCACACTGAGCACATCGAGCCGCCGTGGCCTTAGGTCGTAATCCCTTCCGAACCTCGATTTTCAGGTTTCAGAACCTAGACCTTATCTCCTATCACTGCCCAGTGTTGAAGGTGATGCAGAAATCAGAACTCCTTCCCCATGGCAAGAAACCTTGTGGTTGGCATGTTGTCCAACGTTCAGTGTAGTTGAAACCAATGTGGCCCATGATGCCCCGCCCATGATCGCCGGCCACATTGGTCACAAACCCACATTGTGACTCTCAGGCTGAGCCCAGTCCTCAAGTAAGGCCACTCAGTGGCTGGATGAAGAGATAACATATTGGGCTTGCCATGCCCCTAGGCCCCAATTTTTAACCATAGTTCGGGTTGTCCCTTCAGTCTTCCCCACGGCTTTGCTTTAGAATTCCTCTTTTGGTGGGACACCTGAGGTAACAAAACTGAAATGAGTCCTCCCATTCCACAGATTGACGAAAAGCAATTGGAAATCGGGCCAAATCCTCAGAGAGGAAGATTCGTCCATGGCCCATGAGGCCTCCCCGACATTCCACGGCCATCGCTGATACAAAATCCAGAGACAAAAGCCTGAGCAAGCGCCTCAGACTCCCACTTTCTTCATATCCTGAAGAGTTCTTCTCATGGTTTGTAGATCGGGCCTGTCATACCTACGACCCCAAACCTAAGCTGAGTTTGTGTTTTCAGACTTCTGTCCTCAAAGTCTTGGGCCACACTCCCTCCAGGCTGGGACCCTGGAGACACACATTAGGACTGTGCCTACCAATCCATGGGAATTCTGCCCATTCCATGGTCCAAAATCGTACAAATTAGGAGAAACCTCCAAAGTCCCTGAGGCCATCCCAATAGTGTAGGTCTCCCAGAACAAACAAGGACTGTCTGACACCAGCTGATAATCGACCTCCACTCATACCATAGATGGATGTCCCCAGAGAAGAAATTGAACCAGACAGGACCCTAGGCTATAATAGGATCCATTGCTTTGGGTTACAGGCATTTGTCCTCAAAAGCCTGATTCCATTACGAGCATAGGGGTTTTCCTGAGGCACCCATCAGAACTCATCTCGTCTCCCAAGGAACCTGTGCATGGGAGCCATGTCCAAAGCTTAGGAGAGTACTTCAGGGTCCCGGTGCCACCGCCCCATTCCAAGGCCCTCATGGACACAAAAACACATTAGGACCCATTCAGGAAAGTCCATTTCAACTCAGCCACCCCGGTTGCTCCGGCAGAGCCATCAGATCTAAACTGTCTTGTTGCTAGGAGAGAATTGGAATGCGAGGCGGGCTTCCCAGGCATCCATCCACGAACGGTGCTCTGGAGTCATCCATATGGGATGTCCTTGAGCTGTCCAACAGGTCTCAATTGTCCCGCAGAAGGAATCCTTGAAGGGGGCATCCCACAACTCCCAACGTGGGAAAACCTCAATGGCCCCGAGATTCTGCTCCCTTCATGAAGCGGCCATCATGCACAGAAACTCCAACCTGAGCCAACGTCTGATCCTCGCCCTGACTTCAGATGCATGAGATATTGGTACAGATCTGCAGGGGGTACCTGCCGTGCCCTCTCCCTGAAACCCAAGTCTAGCTTGTCTTCTCAGACTTCCGTCCTCACACTCCTGGCCCCGATGCCCTCAAGTTTGGCAATTCCCAACCCACAATGCAGCACTCTGCCTGCCCTCTAGAAAAAAAATTGTTGCCTCATGAGCTGCCCAGGCAGCTTACATGAGGATAAACCTACACAGCACTCGACGTTACCCAAATTATATAGTCTAACCTGGGCACTAATGCACTGTCGAACACAACCTGAGCCCGGACCTCCTGACCAATACCCAGAATGCTGACCGCACACTGAGCACATAAAACCCGCCATGGCCTTATGTCATCATCTCTTCCCTACCTCCGTTTTCAGGCTTCAGAACCGAGACCTTATCTCCAATCACTGCCCAGGGTTGAGTCTGATGCAGAAATCAGAACTCCTCCTTACCCATGGCAAGAACCCTTGTGGTTGGCACGTTGTCCAACGTTCAGTGTAGGAGAAACCAGCATTCAACCTGAGGCCCCGCCCATTCTTGCGTGCGACGAGGGCATACATACGCATTGTGACCCTCAGCATGAGTCCTGTCCTCTAGTAAGTCCTCTCAGTGGCTGGACCATTAGATGTCATAATGGGCTTGACATGTCCCTAGGCCCCAATTTTTAACCAGATTTCTGATTGTCCAGTCGCCCCTCCCCAGGCCTTTACTCTGGAATCCCTCATTTGGTGGGACACCTGAGGTTAAAAAAGAAAACAACAACAACAACAACAACAACAACAAAAACGGACTTCTTGCAGCCCACAGAATGACCCCAAACTCTTTGGACGGGGCCAAACTACCAGAGAGTAAGACTCGTCGATTTCCCATGAAGTCACCCAGAAATTCCACGACCATGAGTGACACGATATCCAGAGACAAAAACTTGAGCAGGAGCCTCACACTCGCCCTTTTTTCAAATCCCGAAGAGTTCTCCTCATGATCTGTAGGTCAGTCCTGCAATACCTATGACCGAAACATAAGCCGAGTTTGTGTTTTCAGACAACTGTCCAAACAGCCCTGGGCTACACAACCTACAGGCTCAGGCCCCTGGAGCCAAACCTGAGGACTGTACTTGCCCTCTCCAAGGGAATTGTGTGTGCCCATTCCAATGGCCACAACCCTTCGAATAGGATAAACCTCCAAAGTCCCTGATCCATCTCAATAGTGGTGGCTTCCCAGGAAAACAGGGGCAATCTGAGCCCAACTGAGCACCTACCTGCACTCAGACCCATAGACAGATGTCTCCAGAGGTAAAAAGGAAAGAACAGCCCCCTAGGCACTAATCAGATCCATTGTTTGGTTTCCAAGCATCTCTCCTCAGAGGCCTGGATATCAAAACAGCATATAGCTGTTTCTTGACGCACCCATCAGAAAACATCTCATCTACACATGGGAAACTTGCACGTTGGAGCTGTGTCAAAGCCTCTGTTTAGGAGAACCCTTTAGGGCCCCAGTGCCAACGCTTCATTCCAAGGTCTCCATAGACACAAAAGCACATTAGTACCCATCCACAAGGGTGTCGATTACAACTCAGCGTCCTCGGTTGCTCCCCACAGATCCAGGAGATCTAACCTGTCTTGTTGCTAGGAGACAATTGGAATGCGAAGTGGGCTACCCAGCCATCCATCCTTAGAACCCTGCTCAGAATCTTTGGTCTGGAGCCAAACAACAGGTCTCAATTGTCCTGCAGAAGACTCTCTGCAGTTTGGAGCTTCTCACAACTCCCAACGTTGGAAAACCCCCATGGCCTCGTGATGCCCTCCCATTCATGAAGGGGCCATCAGGGACAGAAACTCCACCCTAGCGATCATCTGATCCTCGCCCTGACTTCAGATGCACGAGATCTCGATTCAGGTCTGTAGATTGTGCCTGCCATGGCCTCACCCAGAAACCTAAGCCTAGCTTGTGTTCTCAGACTTTTGTCGTCAGACTACTGGCCCACAAGCCCTCCAGTTTGGCAATCCAGAACTACAATGCAGCACTCTGCCCGCCCTCCAGAAGAAAAACATTGTCCGCTGGGTCTACCCAGTAACCCCAAATGAGGATCAAACTGCACCGACATTGGCTGTACCCCAAATACATAGGCTGACCAGGGCACTAATGCCCTTTCTGACACAGCCTGAGCCTGGACCCCCTGGCCCCTCCCAGACAGCTGGCTGCACACTGAGCACATCGAGCCGCCGTGGCCTTAGGTCGTCATCTTTTCCCAACCTCGGTTTTCAGGTTTCAGAACCTAGACCTTATCTCCAATCACTGCCCAGGGTTGAAGGTGATGCAGAAATCAGAACTCCTTCCCCATGGCAAGAAACCTTGTGGTTGGCAAGTTGTCCAACGTTCAGTGTAGTTGAAACCAGTGTGGCCCATGAGGCTCCGCCCAGGGTAGCCGGCCACATTGGTCACAAACGCACATTGTGACCCTCAGGCTGAGCCCAGTCCTCAAGTAAGGCCACTCAGTGGCTGGATGAAGAGATAGCATATTGGGCTTGCCATGCCCCTAGGCCCCAATTTTTAACCATAGTTCGGGTTGTCCCTTCAGTCTTCCCCACGGCTTTGCTTTAGAATTCCTCTTTTGGTGGGACACCTGAGGTAACAAAACTGAAATGAGTCCTCCCATCCCACAGATTGATGAAAACAATTGGGAATCGGGCAAAATCCTCAGAGAGGAAGATTCGTCCATGGCCCATGAGGCCTCCCCGTCATTCCCCGGCCCTCGCTGATACAAAATCCAGAGACAAAAGCCTGAGCAAGCGCCTCAGACTCGCACTTTCTTCATATCCTGAAGAGTTCTTCTCATGGTTTGTAGATCGGGCCTGCCATACCTACGTCCCCAAACCTAAGCTGAGTTTGTGTTTTCAGACTTCTGTCTTCAAAGTCTTGGGCCACACACCCTCCAGGCTGGGCCCCTGGAGACACACATTAGGACTGTGCCTACCAATCCATGGGAATTCTGCCAATTCCATGGTCCAAAATCATACAAATTAGGAGAAACCTCCAAAGTCCCTGAGGCCATACCAATAGTGTAGGTCGCCCGGAACAAACAAGGGCTGTCTGACACCAGCTGATAATCGACCTCCACTCATACCATAGATGGATGTCCCCAGAGAAGAAGATTGAACCAGACAGGACTCTAGGCCATAATAGGATCCATTGCTTTGGGCTACAGGCATGTGTCCTCAAAATCCTGATTCCAATACGAGCATAGGGGTTTTCCTGAGGCACCCATCAGAACTCATCTCGTCTCCACAAGGAAACCTGTGCATGGGAGCCATGTCCAAAGCTTAGGAGAGTACTTCAGGGTCCCGGTGCCACTGCCCCATTCCAAGGCCCTCATGGACACAAAAACACATTAGGACCCATCCTCAGGAAAGTCCATTTCAACTCAGCCACCCCGGTTGCTCCGGCAGAGCCAGCAGATCTAAACTGTCTTGTTGCTAGGAGACAATTGGAATGAAAGGCGGGCTTCCCAGGCATCCATCCGTGAACGGTGCTCAGGAGTCATTCCATATGGGATGTCCTGGAGCTGTCCAACAGGTCTCAATTGTCCCGCAGAAGGAATACTTGAAGGGGGCATCCCACAACTCCCAACGTGGGAAAACCTCAATGGCCCCGAGATTCTGCTCCCTTTATGAAGCGGCCGTCATGCACAGAAACTCCAGCCTGAGCCAAGGTCTGATCCTCGCCCTGACTTCAGATGAATGAGATATTGGTTCAGATCTGCAGGGGGTACCTGCCGTGCCCTCACCCTGAAACCCAAGTCTAGCTTGTCTTCTCAGACTTCCGTCCTCACACTCCTGGCCCCGAAGCCCTCAATTTTGGCAATTCCGGACACACACTGCAGCACTCTGCCTGCCCTCTAGAAAAAAAATTATTGCCTCATGAGCTGCCCAAGCACCTTAAATGAGGAAAAACCTACACTGCATTCGACTTTACCCAAATTATATAGTCTAACCTGGGCACTAATGCACTGTCGAACACAACTTGAGCCCGGACCTCCTGCTAAACACCCAGAAAGCTGACCGCACACTGAGCACATAAAACCCGCCATGGCCTTAGGTCATCATCTCTTCCCTACCTCAGTTTTCAGGCTTCAGAACCGAGACCTTATCTCCAATCACTGCCCAGGGGTGAGTGTGATGCAGAAATCAGAACTCCTTCTTACCCATGGCAAGAACCCTTGTGGTTGGTACGTTGTCCAACGTTCAGTGTAGGAGAAACCAGCATTCCCCCTGAGGCCCCGCCCATTCTTGCGTGCGACGAGGGCATACATACGCATTGTGACCCTCAGCATGAGTCCTGTCCTCTATTAAGTCCTCTCAGTGGCTGGACCATAGATGTCATAATGGGCTTGACATGTCCCTAGGCCCCAATTTTTAACCAGATTTCTGATTGTCCAGTCGCCGCTCCCCAGGGCTCTACTCTGGAATCCCTCATTTGGTGGGACACCTGAGGTTAAAAAAGAAAACAACAACAACAACAACAACAACAACAACAACAACAACAAAACAGACTTCTTCCAGCCCACAGATTGACCCCAAGTCTTTGGACGAGGCCAAACCACCAGAGAGTAAGACTCGTCCATTTCCCATGAAGTCACCCAGAAATTCCACGACCATGAGTGACACGATATCCAGAGACAAAAACTTGAGCAGGAGCCTCACACTCGCCCTTTTTTCAAATCCCGAAGAGTTCTCCTCATGGTCTGTAGGTCAGTCCTGCCATACCTATGACCCGAAACATAAGCCGAGTTTGTGTTTTCAGACAACTGTCCAAACAGCCCTGGCCTACACAACCTACAGGCTCAGGCCCCTGGAGCCAAACCTGAGGACTGTACTTGCCCTCTCCAAGGGAATTGTGTGTGCCCATTCCAATGGCCACAACCCTTCTAATAGGATAAACCTCCAAAGTCCCTGATCCATCTCAATAGTGGTGGCTTCCCAGGAAAAACAGGGGCAATCTGAGCCCAACTGAGCACCTACCTGCACTCAGACCCATAGACAGATGTCTCCAGAGGTAAAAAAGGAAAGAACAGGCCCCTAGGCACTAATCAGATCCATTGCTTTGGTTTCCAGGCATCTCTCCTCAGAGGCCTAGATATCAAAACAGCATATAGCTGTTTCTTGACTCACCCATCAGAAAACATCTCATCTACACATGGGAAACTTGCACGTTGGAGCTGTGTCAAAGCCTCTGTTTAGGAGAACCCTTTAGGGCCCCAGTGCCACCGCTTCATTCCAAGGTCTCCATAGACACAAAAGCTCATTAGGACCCATCCCCAGGGGTGTCCATTTCAACTCAGCGTCCTCGGTTGCTCCCCACAGATCCAGGAGATCTAACCTGTCTTGTTGCTAGGAGACAATTGGAATGCGAGGTGGGCTACCCAGCCATCCATCCTAGAACCCTGCTCAGAATCATTGGCCTGGAGCCAAACAACAGGTCTCAATTGTCCTGCAGAAGACTCTCTGCAGTTTGGAGCTTCTCACAACTCCCATCGTGGGAAAATCCCCATGGCCTCGTGATGCCCCCCCATTCATGAAGGGGCCATCAGGGACAGAAACTCCAACCTGAGCGATCGTCTGATCCTTGCCCTGACTTCAGATGCACGAGATCTCGATTCAGGTGTGTTTATTGTGCCTGCCATGGCCTCACCCAGAAACCTAAGCCTAGCTTGTGTTCTCAGACTTTGGTCGTCAGACTACTGGCCCACAAGCCCTCCAGTTTGGCAATCCAGAACTACAATGCAGCACCCTGCCCGCCCTCCAGAAGAAAAACATTGTCCTCTGGGGCTACCCAGTAACCCCAAATGAGGATCAACCTGCACCGACCTTGGCTGTACCCCAAATACATAGGCTGACCAGGGCACTAATGCCCTTTCTGACACAGCCTGAGCCTGGACACCCTGGCCCCTCCCAGACAGCTGGCTGCACACTGAGCACATCGAGCCGTCGTGGCCTTAGGTCGTCATCTTTTCCCAACCTCGGTTTTCAGGTTTCAGAACCTAGACCTTATCTCCAATCACTGCCCAGGGTTGAAGGTGATGCAGAAATCAGAACTCCTTCCCCATGGCAAGAAACCTTGTGGTTGGCATGTTGTCCAACGTTCAGTGTAGTTGAAACCAGTGTGGCCCATGAGGCCCCGCCCATGCTAGCCGGCCACATTGGTCACAAACGCACATTGTGACCCTCAGGCTGAGCCCAGTCCTCAAGTAAGGCCACTCAGTGGCTGGATGAAGAGATAGCATATTGGGCTTGCCATGCCCCTAGGCCCCAATTTTTAACCATAGTTCGGGTTGTCCCTTCAGTCTTCCCCACGGCTTTGCTTTGGAATTCCTCTTTTGGTGGGACACCAGAGGTAACAAAACTGAAATGAGTCCTCCCATCCCACAGATTGACGAAAAGCAATTGGGAATCGGGCCAAATCCTCAGAGAGGAAGATTCGTCCATGGCCCATGAGGCCTCCCCGACATTCCACGGCCATCGCTGATACAAAATCCAGAGACAAAAGCCTGAGCAAGCGCCTCAGACTCGCACTTTCTTCATATCCTGAAGAGTTCTTCTCATGGTTTGTAGATTGGGCCTGCCATACGTACGTCCCCAAACCTAAGATGAGTTTGTGTTTTCAGACTTCTGTTTTCAAAGTCTTGGGCCACACACCCTACAGGCTGGGCCCCTGGAGACACACATTAGGACTGTGCCTACCAATCCATGGGAATTCTGCCCATTCCATGGTCCAAAATCGTACAAATTAGGAGAAACCTCCAAAGTCCCTGAGGCCATACCAATAGTGTAGGTCTCCTGGAACAAACAAGGGCTGTCTGACACCAGCTGATAATCGACCTCCACTCATACCATAGATGGATGTCCCCAAAGAAGAAGATTGAACCAGACAGGACACTAGGCCATAATAGGATCAATTGTTTTGGGTTATAGGCATGTGTCCTCAAAAGCCTGATTCCAATACGAGCATAGGGGTTTTCCTGAGGCACCCATCAGATCTCACCTCGTCTCCCCAAGGAAACCTGTGAATGGGAGCCATGTCCAAAGCTTAGGAGAGTACTTCAGGTTCCCGGTCCCACCACCCATTCCAAGGCCCTCATGGACACAAAAACACATTAGGACCCATCCTCAGAAAAGTCCATTTCAACTCAGCCATCCCGGTTGCTCCGGCAGAGCCATCAGATCTAAACTGTCTTGTTGCTAGGAGACAATTGGAATGCGAGGCGGGCTTCCCAGGCATCCATCCGCGAATGGTGCTCTGGAGTCATTCCATATGGGATGTCCTGGAGCTGTCCAACAGGTCTCAATTGTCCCGCAGAAGGAATCCTTGAAGGGGGCATCCCACAACTCCCAACGTGGGAAAACCTCAATGGCCCCGAGATTCCGCTCCCTTCATGAAGCGGCCGTCATGCACAGAAACTCCAAACTGAGCCAACGTCTGATCCTCGCCCGGACTTCAGATGCATGAGATATTGGTTCAGATCTGCAGGGGGTACCTGCCGTGCCCTCACCCTGAAACCCAAGTCTAGCTTGTCTTCTCAGACTTCCGTCCTCACACTCCTGGCCCCGAAGCCCTCAAGTTTGGCAATTCTGGACCCACAGTGCAGCACTCTGCCTGCCTTATAGGAAAAAAATTATTGCCTCATGAGCTGCCCAGGTACCTTAAATGAGGATAAACCTACACAGCACTTGACGTTACCCAAATTATATAGTCTAACCTGGGCCCTAATGCAATGTCGAACACAACCTGAGCCCGGACCTCCTGACCAACACCCAGAAAGCTGACCGCACACTGAGCACATAAAAGCCGCTATGGCCTTAGGTCATCATCTCTTCCCTACCTCCGTTTTCAGGCTTCAGAACCGAGACCTTATCTCCAATCACTGCCCTGGGGTGAGTGTGATGCAGAAATCAGAACTCCTCCTTACCCATGGCAAGAACCCTTGTGGTTGGCACGTTGTCCAACGTTCAGTGTAGGAGAAACCAGCATTCACCCTGAGGCCCCGCCCATTCTTTCGTGCGACGAGGGCATACATACGCATTGTGACCCTCAGCATGAGTCCAGTCCTCTAGTAAGTCCTCTCAGTGGCTGGACCATAAGATGTCATAATGGACTTGACATGTCCCTAGGCCCCAATTTTTAACCATATTTCTGATTGTCCAGTCGCCCCCCCCCCCCGGGGCTCTACTCTGGAATCCCTCATTTGGTGGGACACCTGAGGTTAAAAAAGAAAACAACAACAACAACAACAACAACAACAACAAAACAGACTTCTTCCAGCCCACAGATTGACCCCAAGTCTTTGGACGAGGCCAAACCACCAGAGAGTAAGACTCGTCCATTTCCCATGAAGTCACCCAGAAATTCCACGACCATGAGTGACACGATATCCAGAGACAAAAACTTGAGCAGGAGCCTCACACTCGCCCTTTTTTCAAATCCCGAAGAGTTCTCCTCATGGTCTGTAGGTCAGTCCTGCCATACCTATGACCCGAAACATAAGCCGAGTTTGTGTTTTCAGACAACTGTCCAAACAGCCCTGGCCTACACAACCTACAGGCTCAGGCCCCTGGAGCCAAACCTGAGGACTGTACTTGCCCTCTCCAAGGGAATTGTGTGTGCCCATTCCAATGGCCACAACCCTTCTAATAGGATAAACCTCCAAAATCCCTGATCCATCTCAATAGTGGTGGCTTCCCAGGAAAAACAGGGGCAATCTGAGCCCAACTGAGCACCTACCTGCACTCAGACCCATAGACAGATGTCTCCAGAGGTAAAAAAGGAAAGAACAGGCCCCTAGGCACTAATCAGATCCATTGCTTTGGTTTCCAGGCATCTCTCCTCAGAGGCCTGGATATCAAAACAGCATATAGCTGTTTCTTGACTCACCCATCAGAAAACATCTCATCTACACATGGGAAACTTGCACGTTGGAGCTGTGTCAAAGCCTCTGTTTAGGAGAACCCTTTAGGGCCCCAGTGCCACCGCTTCATTCCAAGGTCTCCATAGACACAAAAGCACATTAGGACCCATCCCCAGGGGTGTCCATTTCAACTCAGCGTCCTCGGTTGCTCCCCACAGATCCAGGAGATCTAACCTGTCTTGTTGCTAGGAGACAATTGGAATGCGAGGTGGGCTACCCAGCCATCCATCCTTAGAACCCTGCTCAGAATCATTGGCCTGGACCCAAACAACAGGTCTCAATTGTCCTGCAGAAGACTCTCTGCAGTTTGGAGCTTCTCACAACTCCCATCGTGGGAAAACTCCCATGGCCTCGTGATGCCCCCCCATTCATGAAGGGGCCATCAGGGACAGAAACTCCAACCTGAGCGATCGTCTGATCCTCGCCCTGACTTCAGATGCACGAGATCTCGATTCAGGTCTGTAGATTGTGCCTGCCGTGGCCTCACCCAGAAACCTAAGCCTAGCTTGTGTTCTCAACTTTGGTCGTCAGACTACTGGCCCACAGCCCTCCAGTTTGGCAATCCAGAACTACAATGCAGCACCCTGCCCGCCCTCCAGAAGAAAAACATTGTCCTCTGGGGCTACCCAGTAACCCCAAATGAGGATCAACCTGCACCGACCTTGGCTGTACCCCAAATACATAGGCTGACCAGGGCACTAATGCCCTTTCTGACACAGCCTGAGCCTGGACCCCCTGGCCACTCCCAGACAGCTGGCCGCACACTGAGCACATCGAGCCGCCGTGGCCTTAGGTCGTCATCTTTTCCCAACCTCGGTTTTCAGGTTTCAGTACCTAGACCTTATCTCCAATCACTGCCCAGGGTTGAAGGTGATGCAGAAATCAGAACTCCTTCCCCATGGCAAGAAACCTTGTTGTTGGCATGTTGTCCAACGTTCAGTGTAGTTGAAACCAGTGTGGCCCATGAGGCCCCGCCCATGCTAGCCGGCCACATTGGTCACAAACGCACATTGTGACCCTCAGGCTCAGCCCAGTCCTCAAGTAAGGCCACTCAGTGGCTGGATGAAGAGATAGCATATTGGGCTTGCCATGCCCCTAGGCCCCAATTTTTAACCATAGTTCGGGTTGTCCCTTCAGTCTTCCCCACGGCTTTGCTTTGGAATTCCTCCTTTGGTGGGACACCTGAGGAAACAAAACTGAAATGAGTCCTCCCATCCCACAGATTGACGAAAAGCAATTGGGAATCGGGCCAAATCCTCAGAGAGGAAGATTCGTCCATGGCCCATGAGGCCTCCCCGACATTCCACGGCCATCGCTGATACAAAATCCAGAGACAAAAGCCTGAGCAAGCGCCTCAGACTCGCACTTTCTTCATTTCCTGAAGAGTTCTTCACATGGTTTGTAGATCGGGCCTGCCATACGTACGTCCCCAAACCTAAGCTGAGTTTGTGTTTTCAGACTTCTGTCCTCAAAGTCTTGGGCCACACACCCTCCAGGCTGGACCCCGGGAGACACACATTAGGACTGGGACTACCAATCCATGGGAATTCTGCCCATTCCATGGTCCAAAATCTTACAAATTAGGAGAAACCTCTAAAGTCCCTGAGGCCATCCCAATAGTGTAGGTCGCCTGGAAAAAAAAGTGCTCTCTGACACCAGCTGATAATCGACCTACACTCATACCATAGATGGATGTCCCCAGAGAAGAAGATTGAACCAGAAAGCACCGTAGGCCATAATAGGATCCATTGATTTGGGTTACAGGCATGTGTCCTCAAAAGCCTGATTCCAATACGAGCATAGGGGTTTTCCTGAGGCACCCATCAGAACTCATCTCGTCTCCACAAGGAAACCTGTGCATGGGAGCCATGTCCAAAGCTTAGGAGAGTACTTCAGGGTCCCGGTGCCACCGCCCCATTCCAAGGCCCTCATGGACACAAAAACACATTAGGACCCATCCTCAGGAATGTCCATTTCAACTCAGCCATCCCGGTTGCTCCGAAAGAGCCATCAGATCTAAACTGTGTTGTTGCTAGGAGACAATTGGAATGCGAGGCGGGCTTCCCAGGCATCCATCCGCGAATGGTGCTCTGGAGTCATTCCATATGGGATGTCCTGGAGCTGTCCAACAGGTCTCAATTGTCCCGCAGAAGGAATCCTTGAAGGGGGCATCCCACAACTCCCAACGTGGGAAAACCTCAATGGCCCCGAGATTCCGCTCCCTTCATGAAGCGGCCGTCATGCACAGAATCTCCAAACTGAGCCAACGTCTGATCCTTGCCCTGACTTCAGATGCATGAGATATTGGTTCAGATCTGCAGGGGGTACCTTCCGTGCCCTCACCCTGAAACCCAAGTCTAGCGAGTCTTCTCAGACTTCCGTCCTCACACTCCTGGCCCCGAAGCCCTCTAGTTTTTCAATTCCGGACCCACAATGCAGCACTCTGCCTGCCCTCTAGAAAAAAAATTATTGCCTCATGAGCTGCCCAGGCACCTTAAATGAGGATAAACCTACACAGCACTCGACGTTACCCAAATTATATAGTCTAACCTGGGCACTAATGCACTGTCGAACACAACCTGAGCCCGGACCGCCTGACCAACACCCAGAAAGCTGACCGCACACTGAGCACATAAAACCCGCCATGGCCTTAGGTCATCATCTCTTCCCTACCTCCGTTTTCAGGCTTCAGAACCGAGACCTTATCTCCAATCACTGCCCAGGGGTGAGTGTGATGCAGAAATCAGAACTCCTCCTTACCCATGGCAAGAACCCTTGTGGTTGGCACGTTGTCCAACGTTCAGTGTAGGAGAAACCAGCATTCACACTGAGGCCCCGCCCATTCTTGCGTGCGACTAGGGCATACATACGCATTGTGACCCTCAGCATGAGTCCTTTCCTCTAGTAAGTCCTCTCAGTGGCTGGACCATTAGATGTCATAATGGGCTTGACATGTCCCTAGACCCCAATTTTTAACCAGATTTCTGACTGTCCAGTCGCCCCTCCCCAGGGCTCTACTCTGGAATCCCTCATTTGGTGGGACACCTGAGGTTAAAAAAGAAAACAACAACAACAACAACAACAAAAAAAAAAACGGACTTCTTCCAGCCCATAGATTGACCCCAAACTCTTTGGACGGGGCCAAACCACCAGAGAGTAAGAATCGTCCATTTCCAATGAAGTCACCCAGAAATTCCACGACCATGAGTGTCACGATATCCAGAGACAAAAACTTGAGCAGGAGCCTCACACTCGCCCTTTTTTCAAATTCCGAAGAGTTCTCCTCATGGTCTGTAGGTCAGTCCTGCCATACCTATGACCCGAAACATAAGCCGAGTTTGTGTTTTCAGACAACTGTCCAAACAGCCCTGGCCTACACAACCTTCAGGCTCAGGCCCCTGGAGCCAAACCTGAGGACTATACTTGCCCTCTCCAAGGGAATTGTGTGTGCCCATTCCAATGGCCACAACCCTTCAAATAGGATAAACCTCCAAAGTCCCTGATCCATCTCAATAGTGTTGGCTTCCCAGGAAAAACAGGGGAAATCTGAGCCCAACTGCGCACCTACCTGCACGCAGACCCATAGACAGATGTCTCCAGAGGTAAAAAGGAAAGAACAGGCCCCTAGGCACTAATCAGATCCATTGCTTTGGTTTCCAGGCATCTCTCCTCAGAGGCCTGGATTTCAAAAGCAGCATATAGCTGTTTCTTGACTCACCCATCAGAAAACATCTCATCTACACATGGGAAACTTGCACGGTGGAGCTGTGTCAAAGCCTCTGTTTAGGAGAACCCTTTAGGGCCCCAGTGCCACCGCTTCATTCCAAGGTCTCCATAGACACAAAAGCACATTAGGACCCATCCCCAGGGGTGTCCATTTCAACTCAGCGTCCTCGGTTGCTCCCCACAGATCCAGGAGATCTATCCTGTCTTGTTGCTAGGAGACAATTGGAATGCGAGGTGGGCTACCCATTCATCCATCCTTAGAACGCTGCTCAGAATCATTGGCCTGGACCCAAACAACAGGTCTCAATTGTTCTGCAGAACACTCTCTGCAGTTTGGAGCTTCTCACAACTCCCATCGTGGGAAAACTCCCATGGCCTCGTGATGCCCCCCCATTCATGAAGGGGCCATCAGGGACAGAAACTCCAACCTGAGCGATCGTCTGATCCTCGCCCTGACTTCAGATGCACGAGATCTCGATTCAGGTCTGTATATTGTGCCTGCCATGGCCTCACCCAGAAACCTAAGCCTAGCTTGTGTTCTCAGACTTTGGTCGTCAGACTACTGGCCCACAAGCCCTCCAGTTTGGCAATCCAGAAATACAATGCAGCACCCTGCCCGCCCTCCAGAAGAAAAACATTGTCCTCTGGGGCTACCCAGTAACCCCAAATGAGGATCAACCTGCACCGACTTTGGCTGTACCCCAAATACATAGGCTGACCAGGGCGCTAATGCCCTTTCTGACACAGGCTTAGCCTGGACCCCTGGCCCCTCCCAGACAGCTGGCCGCACACTGAGCACATCGAGCCACTGTGGACTTAGGTCCTCATCTCTACCCAACCTCGGTTTTCAGGTTTCAGAACCTAGACCTTATCTCCAATCACTGACCAGGGTTGAAGGTGATGCAGAAATCAGAACTCCTTCCCCATGGCAAGAAACTTTGTGGTTGGCATGTTGTCCAACGTTCAGTGTAGTTGAAACCAGTGTGGCCCATGAGGCCCCGCCCATGCTCGCCGGCCACATTGGTCACAAACGCACATTGTGACCCTCAGGCTCAGCCCAGTCCTCAAGTAAGGCCACTCAGTGGCTGGATGAAGAGATAGCATATTGGGCTTGCCTTGCCCCTAGGCCCCAATTTTTAACCATAGTTCGGGTTGTCCCTTCAGTCTTCCCCACGGCTTTGCTTTGGAATTCCTCTTTTGGTGGGAAACCTGAGGAAACAAGACTGAAATGAGTCGTCCCATCCCACAGATTGACGAAAAGCAACTGGGAATCGGGCCAAATCCTCAGAGAGGAAGATTCGTCCATGGCCCATGAGGCCTCCCCGACATTCCACGGCCATCGCTGATACAAAATCCAGAGACTAAAGCCTGAGCAAGCGCCTCAGACTCGCACTTTCTTCATTTCCTGAAGAGTTCTTCACATGGTTTGTAGATCGGGCCTGCCATACGTACGTCCCCAAACCTAAGCTGAGTTTGTGTTTTCAGACGTCTGTCCTCAAAGTCTTGGGCCACACACCCTCCAGGCTGGACCCCGGGAGACACATATTAGGACTGGGACTACCAATCCATGGGAATTCTGCCCATTCCATGGTCCAAAATCATACAAATTAGGAGAAACCTCCAAAGTCCCTGAGGCCATCCCAATAGTGTAGGTCGCCTGGAAAAAAATTGCTCTCTGACACCAGCTGATAATCGACCTCCACTCATACCATAGATGGATGTCCCCAGAGAAGAAGATTGAACCAGACAGGACCCTAGGCCATAATAGGATCCATTGCTTTGGGTTACAGGCATGTGTCCTCAAAAGCCTGATTCCAATACGAGCATAGGGGTTTTCCTGAGGCACCCATCAGAACTCATCTCGTCTCCACAAGGAAACCTGTGCATGGGAGCCATGTCCAAAGCTTAGGAGAGTACTTCAGGGTCCCGGTGCCACCGCACCATTCCAAGGCCCTCATGGACACAAAAACACATTAGGACCCATCCTCAGGAAAGTCCATTTCAACTCAGCCATCCCGGTTGCTCCGGCAGAGCCATCAGATCTAAACTGTGTTGTTGCTAGGAGACAATTGGAATGCGAGGCGGGCTTCCCAGGCATCCATCCGCGAATGGTGCTCTGGAGTCATTCCATATGGGATGTCCTGGAGCTGTCCAACAGGTCTCAATTGTCCCGCAGAAGGAATCCTTGAAGGGGGCATCCCACAACTCCCAACGTGGGAAAACCTCAATGGCCCCGAGATTCCGCTCCCTTCATGAAGCGGCCGTCATGCACAGAAACTCCAACCTGAGCCAACGTCTGATCCTTGCCCTGACTTCAGATGCATGAGATATTGGTTCAGATCTGCAGGGGGTACCTTCCGTGCCCTCACCCTGAAACCCAAGTCTAGCTTGTCTTCTCAGACTTCCGTCCTCACACTCCTGGCCCCGAAGCCCTCTAGTTTGTCAATTCCGGACCCACAATGCAGCACTCTGCCTGCCCTCTAGAAAAAAAATTATTGCCTCATGAGCTGCCCAGGCACCTTAAATGAGGATAAACCTACACAGCACTCGACGTTACCCAAATTATATAGTCTAACCTGGGCACTAATGCACTGTCGAACACAACCTGAGCCCGGACCGCCTGACCAACACCCCGAAACCTGACCGCACACTGAGCACATAAAACCCGCCATGGCCTTAGGTCATCATCTCTTCCCTACCTCCGTTTTCAGGCTTCAGAACCGAGACCTTATCTCCAATCACTGCCCAGGGGTGAGTGTGATGCAGATATCAGAACTCCTCCTTACCCATGGCAAGAACCCTTGTGGTTCGCACGTTGTCCAACGTTCATTGTAGGAGAAACCAGCATTCACCCTGGGGCCCCGCCCATTCTTGCGTGCGACGAGGGCATACATACGCATTGTGACCCTCAGCATGAGTCCTGTCCTCTAGTAAGTCCTTTCAGTGGCTGGACCATTAGATGTTATAATGGGCTTGACATGTCCCTAGGCCCCATTTTTAACCAGATTTCTGATTGTCCAGTCGCCCCACCCCAGGGCTCTACTCTGGAATCCCTCATTTGGTGGGACACCTGAGGTTAAAAAAGAAAACAACAACAACAACAACAACAACAACAAATGGATTTCTTCCAGCCCATAATTGACCCCAAACTCTTTGGACGGGGCCAAACCACCAGAGAGTAAGACTCGTCCATTTCCCATGAAGTCACCCAGAAATTCCACGACCATGAGTGACACGATATCCAGAGACAAAAACTTGAGCAGGAGCCTCCCACTCGCCCTTTTTTCAAATCGAAGAGTTCTCCTCATGGTCTGTAGGTCAGTCCTGCCATACCTATGACCCCAAACATAAGCCGAGTTTGTGTTTTCAGAAAACTGTCCAAACAGCCCTGGCCTACACAGCCTACAGGCTCAGGCCCCTGGAGCCAAACCTGAGGACTATACTTGCCCTCTCCAAGGGAATTGTGTGTGCCCATTCCAATGGCCACAACCCTTCTAATAGGATAAACCTCCATAGTCCCTGATCCATCTCAATAGTGTTGGCTTCCCAGGAAATACAGGGGCAATCTGAGCTCAACTGAGCACCTACCTGCACTCAGACCCATAGACAGATGTCTCCAGAGGTAAAAAGGAAAGAACAGGCCCCTAGGCACTAATCAGATCCATTGCTTTGGTTTCCCAGCATCTCTCCTCAGAGGCCTAGATTTCAAAACAGCATATAGCTGTTTCTTGACTCACCCATCAGAAATCATCTCATCTACACATGGGAAACTTGCAAGTTGGAGCTGTGTCAAAGCCTCTGTTTAGGAGAACCCTTTAGGGCCCCAGTGCCACCGCTTCATTCCAAGGTCTCCATAGACACAAAAGCACATTAGGACCCATCCCCAGGGGTGTCCATTTCAACTCAGCGTCCTCTGTTGCTCCGCACAGATCCAGGAGATCTATCCTGTCTTGTTGCTAGGAGACAATTGGAATGCGAGGTGGGCTACCCAGCCATCCGTCCTTAGAACCCTGCTCAGAATCATTGGCCTGGACCCATACAACAGGTCTCAATTGTTCTGTAGAAGACTCTCTGCAGTTTGGAGCTTCTCACAACTCCCATCGTGGGAAAACCCCCATGGCCTCGTGATGCCCCCCCATTCATGAAGAGGCCATCAGGGACAGAAACTCCAACCTGAGCGATCGTCTGATCCTCGCCCTGACTTCAGATGCACGAGATCTCGATTCAGGTCTGTAGATTATGCCTGCCATGGCCTCACCCAGAAACCTAAGACTAGCTTGTGTTCTCAGACTTTGGTCGTCAGACTACTGGCCCACAAGCCCTCCAGTTTGGCAATCCAGATCTAAAATGCAGCACCCTTCCCGCCCTCCAGAAGAAAAAACATTGTCCTCCGAGACTACCCAGTAACCCCAAATGAGGATCAACCTGCACCGACTTTGGCTGTACCCCAAATACATAGGCTGACCAGGGCGCTAATGCCCTTTCTGACACAGGCTGAGCCTGGACCCCTTGCCCCTCCCAGACAGCTGGCCGCACACTGAGCACATCGAGCCGCCTTGGCCTTAGGTCGTCACCTCTTCCCAACCTCTGTTTTCAGGTTTCAGAACTTAGACCTTATCTCCAATCACTGCCCAGGGTTGAAGGTGATGCAGAAATCAGAACTCCTTCCCCATGGCAAGAAACCTTGTGGTTGGCATGTTGTCCAACGTTCAGTCTAGTTGAAACCAGTGTGGCCCATGAAGCCTCGCCCATGCTCGCCGGCCACATTGGTCACAAACGCACATTGTGACCCTCAGGCTGAGCCCAGTCGTCAAGTAAGGCCACTCAGTGGCTGGATGAAGAGATAGCATATTGGGCTTGCCATTCCCCTAGACCCAATTTTTAACCATAGTTCTGGTTGTCCCTTCAGTCTTCCCCACGGCTTTACTTTGGAATTCCTCTTTTGGTGGGACACCTGAGGTAACAAAACTGAAATGAGTCGTCCCATCCCACAGATTGACGAAAAGCAATTGGTAATCGGGCCAAATCCTCAGAGAGGAAGATTCGTCCATGGCCCATGAGGCCTCCCCGACATTCCACGGCCATCGCTGATACAAAATCCAGAGACAAAAGCCTGAGCAAGCGCCTTAGACTCGCACTTTCTTCATATCCTGAAAAGTTCTTCTCATGGTTTGTAGATCGGGCCTGCCATACCTACGTCCCCAAACCTAAGCTGAGTTTGTGTTTTCAGAGTTCTGTCCTCAAAGTCTTAGGCCACACACCCTCCCGGCTGGGCCCCTGGAGACACACATTAGGACTAGGACTACCAATCCATGGGAATTCTGCCCATTCCATGGTCCAAAATCATACAAATTAGGAGAAACCTCCAAAGTCCCTGAGGCCATCCCAATAGTATAGGTCGCCCGGAACAAACAAGGGCTGTCTGACACCAGCTGATAATCGACCTCCACTCATACCATAGATGGATGTCCCCAGAGAAGAAGATTGAACCAGAAAGGACCCTAGGCCATAATAGGATCCATTGCTTTGGGTTACAGGCATGTGTCCTCAAAAGCCTGATTCCAATACGAGCATAGGGGTTTTCCTGAGGCCCCCATCAGAACTCATCTCGTCTCCACAAGGAAACCTGTGCATGGGAGCCATGTCCAAAGCTTAGGAGAGTACTTCAGGGTCCCGGTGCCACTGCCCCATTCCAAGGCCCTCATGGACACAAAAACACATTAGGACCCATCCTCAGGAAAGTCCATTTCAACTCAGCCACCCCGGTTGCTCTGGCAGAGCCATCAGATCTAAACTGTCTTGTTGCTAGGAGACAATTGGAATGCGAGGCGGGCTTCCCAGGCATCCATCCGCGAACGGTGCTCTGGAGTCATTCCATAAGGGATGTCCTGGAGCTGTCCAACAGGTCTCAATTGTCCCGCAGAAGGAATCCTTGAAGGGGGCATCCCACAACTCCCAACGTGTGAAAACCTGAATGGACCCGAGATTCCGCTCCCTTCATGAAGCGGCCGTCATGCACAGAATAGCCAACCTGAGCCAACGTCTGATCCTCGCCCTGACTTCAGATGCATGAGATATTGGTTCAGATCTGCAGGGGGTACCTGCCATGCCCTCACCCTGAAACACAAGTCTAACTTGTCTTCTCAGACTTCCGTCCTCACACTCCTAGCCCTGAAGCCCTCTAGTTTGTCAATTCCGGACCCACAATGCAGCACTCTGCCTGCCCTCTAGAAAAAAAATTATTGCCTCATGAGCTGCCCAGGCACCTTAAATGAGGATAAACCTACACAGCACTCGACGTTACCCAAATTATATAGTCTAACCTGGGCACTAATGCGCTGTCGAACACAACCTGAGCCCGGACCGCCTGACCAACACCCCGAAAGCTGACCGCACACTGAGCACATAAAACCCGCCATGGCCTTAGGTCATCATCTCTTCCCTACCTCCGTTTTCAGGCTTCAGAACCGAGACCTTATTTCCAATCACTGCCCAGGGGTGAGTGTGATGCAGATATCAGAACTCCTCCTTACCCATGGCAAGAACCCTTGTGGTTGGCACGTTGTCCAACGTTCAGTGTAGGAGAAACCAGCATTCACCCTGAGGCCCCGCCCATTCTTGCGTGCGACGAGGGCATACATACGCATTGTGACCCTCAGCATGAGTCCTGTCCTCCAGTAAGTCCTCTCAGTGGCTGGACCATTAGATGTTATAATGGGCTTGACATGTCCCTAGGCCCCAATATTTAACCAGATTTCTGATTGTCCAGTCGCCCCTCCCCAGGGCTCTACTCTGGAATCCCTCATTTGGTGGGACACCTGAGGTTAAAAAAGAAAA
Source organism: Mustela nivalis (assembly GCF_964662115.1). Taxonomy (NCBI): domain Eukaryota; kingdom Metazoa; phylum Chordata; class Mammalia; order Carnivora; family Mustelidae; genus Mustela; species Mustela nivalis. The sequence goes on from NW_028135638.1 coordinate 41,705, forward strand.
CAACAACAACAACAACAACAAAAACGGACTTCTTCCAGCCCATAGATAGACCCCAAACTCTTTGGACGGGGCCAAACCACCAGAGAGTAAGACTCGTCCATTTCCCATGAAGTCACCCAGAAATTCCACGACCATGAGTGACACGATATCCAGAGACAAAAACTTGAGCAGGAGCCTCACACTCGCCCTTTTTTCAAATTCCGAAGAGTTCTCCTCATGGTCTGTAGGTCAGTCCTGCCATACCTATGACCCCAAACATAAGCCGAGTTTGTGTTTTCAGACAACTGTCCAAACAGCCCTGGCCTACACAACCTACAGGCTCAGGCCCCTGGAGCCAAACCTGAGGACTATACTTGCCCTCTCCAAGGGAATTGTGTGTGCCCATTCCAATGGCCACAACCCTTCTAATAGGATAAACCTCCAAAGTCCCTGATCCATCTCAATAGTGGTGGCTTCCCAGGAAAAACAGGGGCAATCTGAGCCCAACTGAGCACCTACCTGCACTCACACCCATAGACAGATGTCTCCAGAGTTAAAAAGTAAAGAACAGGCCCCTAGGAACTAATCAGATCCATTGCTTTGGTTTCCCGTCATCTCTCCTCAGAGGCCTGGATTTCAAAACAGCATATAGCTGTTTCTTGACTCACCCATCAGAAAACATCTCATCTACACATGGGAAACTTGCACGTTGGAGCTGTGTCAAAGCCTCTGTTTAGGAGAACCCTTTAGGGCCCCAGTGCCACCGCTTCATTCCAAGGTCTCCATAGACACAAAAGCACATTAGGACCCATCCCCAGGGGTGTCCATTTCAACTCAGCGTCCTCTGTTGCTCCCCACAGATCCAGGAGATCTAACCTTTCTTGTTGCTAGGAGACAATTGGAATGCGAGGTGGGCTACCCAGCCATCCATCCTTAGAACCCTGCTCAGAATCATTGGCCTGGACCCATACAACAGGTCTCAATTGTTCTGCAGAAGACACTCTGCAGTTTGGAGCTTCTCAGAACTCCCATCGTGGGAAAACCCCCATGGCCTCGTGATGCCCCCCCCATTCATGAAGAGGCCATCAGGGACAGAAACTCCAACTTGAGCGATCGTCTGATCCTCGCCCTGACTTCAGATGCACGATATCTCGATTCAGGTCTGTAGATTGTGCCTGCCATGGCCTCACCCAGAAACCTAAGCCTAGCTTGTGTTCTCAGACTTTGGTCGTCAGACTACTGGCCCACAAGCCCTCCAGTTTGACAATCCAGATCTAAAATGCAGCACCCTTCCCGCCCTCCAGAAGAAAAAACATTGTCCTCTGGGGCTACCAGGTAACCCCAAATGAGGATCAACCTGCACCGACTTTGGCTGTACCCCAAATACATAGGCTGACCAGGGCGCTAATGCCCTTTCTGACACAGGCTGAGCCTGGACCCCTTGCCCCTCCCAGGCAGCTGGCCGCACACTGAGCACATCGAGCCACCTTGGCCTTAGGTCGTCACCTCTTCCCAACCTCGGTTTTCAGGTTTCAGAACTTAGACCTTATCTCCAATCACTGCCCAGGGTTGAAGGTGATGCAGAAATCAGAACTCCTTCCCCATGGCAAGAAACTTTGTGGTTGGCATGTTGTCCAACGTTCAGTGTAGTTGAAACCAGTGTGGCCCATGAGGCCCCGCCCATGCTAGCCGGCCACATTGGTCACAAACGCATATTGTGACCCTCAGGCTCAGCGCAGTCCTCAAGTAAGGCCACTCAGTGGCTGGATGAAGAGATAGCATATTGGGCTTGCCTTGCCCCTAGGCCCCAATTTTTAACCATAGTTCGGGTTGTCCCTTCAGTCTTCCCCACGGCTTTGCTTTGGAATTCCTCTTTTCGTGGGACACCTGAGGAAACAAAACTGAAATGAGTATCCCATCCCACAGATTGACGAAAAGCAACTGGGAATCGGGCCAAATCCTCAGAGAGGAAGATTCGTCCATGGCCCATGAGGCCTCCCCGACATTCCACGGCCATCGCTGATACAAAATCCAGAGACTAAAGCCTGAGCAAGCGCCTCAGACTCGCACTTTCTTCATTTCCTGAAGAGTTCTTCACATGGTTTGTAGATCGGGCCTGATATACCTACGTCCCCAAACCTAAGCTGAGTTTGTGTTTTCAGACATCTGTCCTCAAAGTCTTGGGCCACACACCCTCCAGGCTGGACCCGGGAGACACACATTAGGACTGGGACTACCAATCCATGGGAATTCTGCCCATTCCATGGTCCAAAATCATACAAATTAGGAGAAACCTCCAAAGTCCCTGAGGCCATCCCAATAGTGTAGGTCGCCCGGAACAAACAAGGGCTGTCTGACACCAGCTGATAATCGACCTCCACTCATACCATAGATGGATGTCCCCAGAGAAGAAGATTGAACCAGACAGGACCCTAGGCCATAATAGGATCCATTGCTTTGGGTTACAGGCATGTGTCCTCAAAAGCCTGATTCCAATACGAGCATAGGGGTTTTCCTGAGGCACCCATCAGAACTCATCTCGTCTCCACAAGGAAACCTGTGCATGGGAGCCATGTCCAAAGCTTAGGAGAGTACTTCAGGGTCCCGGTGCCACCGCACCATTCCAAGGCCCTCATGGACACAAAAACACATTAGGACCCATCCTCAGGAAAGTCCATTTCAACTCAGCCACCCCGGTTGCTCCGGCAGAGCCATCAGATCTAAACTGTCTTGTTGCTAGGAGACAATTGGAATGCGAGGCGGGCTTCCCAGGCATCCATCCGCGAACGGTGCTCTGGAGTCATTCCATAAGGGATGTCCTGGAGCTGTCCAACAGGTCTCAATTGTCCCGCAGAAGGAATCCTTGAAGGGGGCATCTCACAGCTCCCAACGTGGTAAAACCTCAATGGCCCCGAGATTCCGCTCCCTTCATGAAGCGGCCGTCATGCACAGAAACTCCAACCTGAGCCAACGTCTGATCCTCGCCCTGACTTCAGATGCATGAGATATTTGTTCAGATCTGCAGGGGGTACCTGCCATGCCCTCACCCTGAAACACAAGTCTAGCTTGTCTTCTCAGACTCCGTCCTCACACTCCTAGCCCCGAATCCCTCTAGTTTGTCAATTCCGGACCCACAATGCAGCACTCTGCCTGCCCTCTAGAAAAAAAATTATTGCCTCATGAGCTGCCCAGGCACCTTAAATGAGGATAAACCTACACAGCACTCGACGTTACCCAAATTATATAGTCTAACCTGGGCACTAATGCACTGTCGAACACAACCTGAGCCCGGACCGCCTGAGCAACACCCCGAAAGCTGACCGCACACTGAGCACATAAAACCCGCCATGGCCTTAGGTCATCATCTCTTCCCTACCTCAGTTTTCAGGCTTCAGAACCGAGACCTTATCTCCAATCACTGCCCAGGGGTGAGTGTGATGCAGATATCAGAACTCCTCCTTACCCATGGCAAGAACCCTTGTGGTTCGCATGTTGTCCAACGTTCATTGTAGGAGAAACCAGCATTCACCCTGAGGCCCCGCCCATTCTTGCGTGCGACGAGGGCATACATACGCATTGTGACCCTCAGCATGAGTCCTGTCCTCTAGTAAGTCCTTTCAGTGGCTGGACCATTAGATGTTATAATGGGCTTGACATGTCCCTAGGCCCCATTTTTAACCAGATTTCTGATTGTCCAGTCGCCCCACCCCAGGGCTCTACTCTGGAATCCCTCATTTGGTGGGACACCTGAGGTTAAAAAAGAAAACAACAACAACAACAACAACAACAACAAATGGACTTCTTCCAGCCCATAATTGACCCCAAACTCTTTGGACGGGGCCAAACCACCAGAGAGTAAGACTCGTCCATTTCCCATGAAGTCACCCAGAAATTCCACGACCATGAGTGACACGATATCCAGAGACAAAAACTTGAGCAGGAGCCTCACACTCGCCCTTTTTTCAAATCGAAGAGTTCTCCTCATGGTCTGTATGTCAGTCCTGCCATACCTATGACCCCAAACATAAGCCGAGTTTGTGTTTTCAGACAACTGTCCAAACAGCCCTGGCCTACACAGCCTACAGGCTCAGGCCCCTGGAGCCAAACCTGAGGACTATACTTGCCCTCTCCAAGGGAATTGTGTGTGCCCATTCCAATGGCCACAACCCTTCTAATAGGATAAACCTCCATAGTCCCTATTGATCCATCTCAATAGTGTTGGCTTCCCAGGAAATACAGGGGCAATCTGAGCCCAACTGAGCACCTACCTGCACTCAGACCCATAGACAGATGTCTCCAGAGGTAAAAAGGAAAGAACAGGCCCCTAGGCACTAATCAGATCCATTGCTTTGGTTTCCCAGCATCTCTCCTCAGAGGCCTAGATTTCAAAACAGCATATAGCTGTTTCTTGACTCACCCATCAGAAAACATCTCATCTACACATGGGAAACTTGCAAGTTGGAGCTGTGTCAAAGCCTCTGTTTAGGAGAACCCTTTAGGGCCCCAGTGCCACCGCTTCATTTCAAGGTCTCCATAGACACAAAAGCACATTAGGACCCATCCCCAGGGGTGTCCATTTCAACTCAGCGTCCTCTGTTGCTCGCCACAGATCCAGGAGATCTATCCTGTCTTGTTGCTAGGAGACAATTGGAATTCGAGGTGGGCTACCCAGCCATCCGTCCTTAGAACCCTGCTCAGAATCATTGGCCTGGACCCATACAACAGGTCTCAATTGTTCTGCAGAAGACTCTCTGCAGTTTGGAGCTTCTCACAACTCCCATCGTGGGAAAACCCCCATGGCCTCGTGATGCCCCCCCATTCATGAAGAGGCCATCAGGGACAGAAACTCCAACCTGAGCGATCGTCTGATCCTCGCCCTGACTTCAGATGCACGATATCTCGATTCAGGTCTGTAGATTATGCCTGCCATGGCCTCACCCAGAAACCTAAGACTAGCTTGTGTTCACAGACTTTGGTCGTCAGACTACTGGCCCACAAGCCCTCCAGTTTGGCAATCCAGATCTAAAATGCAGCACCCTTCCCGCCCTCCAGAAGAAAAAACATTGTCCTCCGGGACTACCCAGTAACCCCAAATGAGGATCAACCTGCACCGACTTTGGCTGTACCCCAAATACATAGGCTGACCAGGGCGCTAATGCCCTTTCTGACACAGGCTGAGCCTGGACCCCTTGCCCCTCCCAGACAGCTGGCCGCACACTGAGCACATCGAGCCGCCTTGGCCTTAGGTCGTCACCTCTTCCCAACCTCTGTTTTCAGGTTTCAGAACTTAGACCTTATCTCCAATCACTGCCCAGGGTTGAAGGTGATGCAGAAATCAGAACTCCTTCCCCATGGCAAGAAACCTTGTGGTTGGCATGTTGTCCAACGTTCAGTCTAGTTGAAACCAGTGTGGCCCATGAAGCCTCGCCCATGCTCGCCGGCCACATTGGTCACAAACGCACATTGTGACCCTCAGGCTGAGCCCAGTCCTCAAGTAAGGCCACTCAGTGGCTGGATGAAGAGATAGCATATTGGGCTTGCCATTCCCCTAGACCCAATTTTTAACCATAGTTCTGGTTGTCCCTTCAGTCTTCCCCACGGCTTTACTTTGGAATTCCTCTTTTGGTGGGACACCTGAGGTAACAAAACTGAAATGAGTCGTCCCATCCCACAGATTGACGAAAAGCAATTGGTAATCGGGCCAAATCCTCAGAGAGGAAGATTCGTCCATGGCCCATGAGGCCTCCCCGACATTCCACGGCCATCGCTGATACAAAATCCAGAGACAAAAGCCTGAGCAAGCGCCTTAGACTCGCACTTTCTTCATATCCTGAAAAGTTCTTCTCATGGTTTGTAGATCGGGCCTGCCATACCTACGTCCCCAAACCTAAGCTGAGTTTGTGTTTTCAGAGTTCTGTCCTCAAAGTCTTAGGCCACACACCCTCCCGGCTGGGCCCCTGGAGACACACATTAGGACTAGGACTACCAATCCATGGGAATTCTGCCCATTCCATGGTCCAAAATCATACAAATTAGGAGAAATCTCCAAAGTCCCTGAGGCCATCCCAATAGTATAGGTCGCCCGGAACAAACAAGGGCTGTCTGACACCAGCTGATAATCGACCTCCACTCATACCATAGATGGATGTCCCCAGAGAAGAAGATTGAACCAGAAAGGACCCTAGGCCATAATAGGATCCATTGCTTTGGGTTACAGGCATGTGTCCTCAAAAGCCTGATTCCAATACGAGCATAGGGGTTTTCCTGAGGCCCCCATCAGAACTCATCTCGTCTCCACAAGGAAACCTGTGCATGGGAGCCATGTCCAAAGCTTAGGAGAGTACTTCAGGGTCCCGGTGCCACTGCCCCATTCCAAGGCCCTCATGGACACAAAAACACATTAGGACCCATCCTCAGGAAAGTCCATTTCAACTCAGCCACCCCGGTTGCTCCCGCAGAGCCATCAGATCTAAACTGTCTTGTTGCTAGGAGACAATTGGAATGCGAGGCGGGCTTCCCAGGCATCCATCCGCGAACGGTGCTCTGGAGTCATTCCATAAGGGATGTCCTGGAGCTGTCCAACAGGTCTCAATTGTCCCGCAGAAGGAATCCTTGAAGGGGGCATCCCACAACTCCCAACGTGTGAAAACCTGAATGGACCCGAGATTCCGCTCCCTTCATGAAGCGGCCGTCATGCACAGAATAGCCAACCTGAGCCAACGTCTGATCCTCGCCCTGACTTCAGATGCATGAGATATTGGTTCAGATCTGCAGGGGGTACCTGCCATGCCCTCACCCTGAAACACAAGTCTAACTTGTCTTCTCAGACTTCCGTCCTCACACTCCTAGCCCCGAAGCCCTCTAGTTTGTCAATTCCGGACCCACAATGCAGCACTCTGCCTGCCCTCTAGAAAAAAAATTATTGCCTCATGAGCTGCCCAGGCACCTTAAATGAGGATAAACCTACACAGCACTCGACGTTACCCAAATTATATAGTCTAACCTGGGCACTAATGCGCTGTCGAACACAACCTGAGCCCGGACCGCCTGACCAACACCCCGAAAGCTGACCGCACACTGAGCACATAAAACCCGCCATGGCCTTAGGTCATCATCTCTTCCCTACCTCCGTTTTCAGGCTTCAGAACCGAGACCTTATTTCCAATCACTGCCCAGGGGTGAGTGTGATGCAGATATCAGAACTCCTCCTTACCCATGGCAAGAACCCTTGTGGTTGGCACGTTGTCCAACGTTCAGTGTAGGAGAAACCAGCATTCACCCTGAGGCCCCGCCCATTCTTGCGTGCGACGAGGGCATACATACGCATTGTGACCCTCAGCATGAGTCCTGTCCTCCAGTAAGTCCTCTCAGTGGCTGGACCATTAGATGTCATAATGGGCTTGACATGTCCCTAGGCCCCAATATTTAACCAGATTTCTGATTGTCCAGTCGCCCCTCCCCAGGGCTCTACTCTGGAATCCCTCATTTGGTGGGACACCTGAGGTTAAAAAAGAAAACAACAACAACAACAACAACAAAAACGGACTTCTTCCAGCCCATAGATAGACCCCAAACTCTTTGGACGGGGCCAAACCACCAGAGAGTAAGACTCGTCCATTTCCCATGAAGTCACCCAGAAATTCCACGACCATGAGTGACACGATATCCAGAGACAAAAACTTGAGCAGGAGCCTCACACTCGCCCTTTTTTCAAATTCCGAAGAGTTCTCCTCATGGTCTGTAGGTCAGTCCTGCCATACCTATGACCCCAAACATAAGCCGAGTTTGTGTTTTCAGACAACTGTCCAAACAGCCCTGGCCTACACAACCTACAGGCTCAGGCCCCTGGAGCCAAACCTGAGGACTATACTTGCCCTCTCCAAGGGAATTGTGTGTGCCCATTCCAATGGCCACAACCCTTCTAATAGGATAAACCTCCAAAGTCCCTGATCCATCTCAATAGTGGTGGCTTCCCAGGAAAAACAGGGGCAATCTGAGCCCAACTGAGCACCTACCTGCACTCACACCCATAGACAGATGTCTCCAGAGTTAAAAAGTAAAGAACAGGCCCCTAGGAACTAATCAGATCCATTGCTTTGGTTTCCCGTCATCTCTCCTCAGAGGCCTGGATTTCAAAACAGCATATAGCTGTTTCTTGACTCACCCATCAGAAAACATCTCATCTACACATGGGAAACTTGCACGTTGGAGCTGTGTCAAAGCCTCTGTTTAGGAGAACCCTTTAGGGCCCCAGTGCCACCGCTTCATTCCAAGGTCTCCATAGACACAAAAGCACATTAGGACCCATCCCCAGGGGTGTCCATTTCAACTCAGCGTCCTCTGTTGCTCCCCACAGATCCAGGAGATCTAACCTTTCTTGTTGCTAGGAGACAATTGGAATGCGAGGTGGGCTACCCAGCCATCCATCCTTAGAACCCTGCTCAGAATCATTGGCCTGGACCCATACAACAGGTCTCAATTGTTCTGCAGAAGACACTCTGCAGTTTGGAGCTTCTCAGAACTCCCATCGTGGGAAAACCCCCATGGCCTCGTGATGCCCCCCCCATTCATGAAGAGGCCATCAGGGACAGAAACTCCAACTTGAGCGATCGTCTGATCCTCGCCCTGACTTCAGATGCACGATATCTCGATTCAGGTCTGTAGATTGTGCCTGCCATGGCCTCACCCAGAAACCTAAGCCTAGCTTGTGTTCTCAGACTTTGGTCGTCAGACTACTGGCCCACAAGCCCTCCAGTTTGACAATCCAGATCTAAAATGCAGCACCCTTCCCGCCCTCCAGAAGAAAAAACATTGTCCTCTGGGGCTACCAGGTAACCCCAAATGAGGATCAACCTGCACCGACTTTGGCTGTACCCCAAATACATAGGCTGACCAGGGCGCTAATGCCCTTTCTGACACAGGCTGAGCCTGGACCCCTTGCCCCTCCCAGGCAGCTGGCCGCACACTGAGCACATCGAGCCACCTTGGCCTTAGGTCGTCACCTCTTCCCAACCTCGGTTTTCAGGTTTCAGAACTTAGACCTTATCTCCAATCACTGCCCAGGGTTGAAGGTGATGCAGAAATCAGAACTCCTTCCCCATGGCAAGAAACTTTGTGGTTGGCATGTTGTCCAACGTTCAGTGTAGTTGAAACCAGTGTGGCCCATGAGGCCCCGCCCATGCTAGCCGGCCACATTGGTCACAAACGCATATTGTGACCCTCAGGCTCAGCGCAGTCCTCAAGTAAGGCCACTCAGTGGCTGGATGAAGAGATAGCATATTGGGCTTGCCTTGCCCCTAGGCCCCAATTTTTAACCATAGTTCGGGTTGTCCCTTCAGTCTTCCCCACGGCTTTGCTTTGGAATTCCTCTTTTCGTGGGACACCTGAGGAAACAAAACTGAAATGAGTATCCCATCCCACAGATTGACGAAAAGCAACTGGGAATCGGGCCAAATCCTCAGAGAGGAAGATTCGTCCATGGCCCATGAGGCCTCCCCGACATTCCACGGCCATCGCTGATACAAAATCCAGAGACTAAAGCCTGAGCAAGCGCCTCAGACTCGCACTTTCTTCATTTCCTGAAGAGTTCTTCACATGGTTTGTAGATCGGGCCTGATATACCTACGTCCCCAAACCTAAGCTGAGTTTGTGTTTTCAGACATCTGTCCTCAAAGTCTTGGGCCACACACCCTCCAGGCTGGACCCGGGAGACACACATTAGGACTGGGACTACCAATCCATGGGAATTCTGCCCATTCCATGGTCCAAAATCATACAAATTAGGAGAAACCTCCAAAGTCCCTGAGGCCATCCCAATAGTGTAGGTCGCCCGGAACAAACAAGGGCTGTCTGACACCAGCTGATAATCGACCTCCACTCATACCATAGATGGATGTCCCCAGAGAAGAAGATTGAACCAGACAGGACCCTAGGCCATAATAGGATCCATTGCTTTGGGTTACAGGCATGTGTCCTCAAAAGCCTGATTCCAATACGAGCATAGGGGTTTTCCTGAGGCACCCATCAGAACTCATCTCGTCTCCACAAGGAAACCTGTGCATGGGAGCCATGTCCAAAGCTTAGGAGAGTACTTCAGGGTCCCGGTGCCACCGCACCATTCCAAGGCCCTCATGGACACAAAAACACATTAGGACCCATCCTCAGGAAAGTCCATTTCAACTCAGCCACCCCGGTTGCTCCGGCAGAGCCATCAGATCTAAACTGTCTTGTTGCTAGGAGACAATTGGAATGCGAGGCGGGCTTCCCAGGCATCCATCCGCGAACGGTGCTCTGGAGTCATTCCATAAGGGATGTCCTGGAGCTGTCCAACAGGTCTCAATTGTCACGCAGAAGGAATCCTTGAAGGGGGCATCTCACAGCTCCCAACGTGGTAAAACCTCAATGGCCCCGAGATTCCGCTCCCTTCATGAAGCGGCCGTCATGCACAGAAACTCCAACCTGAGCCAACGTCTGATCCTCGCCCTGACTTCAGATGCATGAGATATTTGTTCAGATCTGCAGGGGGTACCTGCCATGCCCTCACCCTGAAACACAAGTCTAGCTTGTCTTCTCAGACTCCGTCCTCACACTCCTAGCCCCGAATCCCTCTAGTTTGTCAATTCCGGACCCACAATGCAGCACTCTGCCTGCCCTCTAGAAAAAAAATTATTGCCTCATGAGCTGCCCAGGCACCTTAAATGAGGATAAACCTACACAGCACTCGACGTTACCCAAATTATATAGTCTAACCTGGGCACTAATGCACTGTCGAACACAACCTGAGCCCGGACCGCCTGAGCAACACCCCGAAAGCTGACCGCACACTGAGCACATAAAACCCGCCATGGCCTTAGGTCATCATCTCTTCCCTACCTCAGTTTTCAGGCTTCAGAACCGAGACCTTATCTCCAATCACTGCCCAGGGGTGAGTGTGATGCAGATATCAGAACTCCTCCTTACCCATGGCAAGAACCCTTGTGGTTCGCATGTTGTCCAACGTTCATTGTAGGAGAAACCAGCATTCACCCTGAGGCCCCGCCCATTCTTGCGTGCGACGAGGGCATACATACGCATTGTGACCCTCAGCATGAGTCCTGTCCTCTAGTAAGTCCTTTCAGTGGCTGGACCATTAGATGTTATAATGGGCTTGACATGTCCCTAGGCCCCATTTTTAACCAGATTTCTGATTGTCCAGTCGCCCCACCCCAGGGCTCTACTCTGGAATCCCTCATTTGGTGGGACACCTGAGGTTAAAAAAGAAAACAACAACAACAACAACAACAACAACAAATGGACTTCTTCCAGCCCATAATTGACCCCAAACTCTTTGGACGGGGCCAAACCACCAGAGAGTAAGACTCGTCCATTTCCCATGAAGTCACCCAGAAATTCCACGACCATGAGTGACACGATATCCAGAGACAAAAACTTGAGCAGGAGCCTCACACTCGCCCTTTTTTCAAATCGAAGAGTTCTCCTCATGGTCTGTATGTCAGTCCTGCCATACCTATGACCCCAAACATAAGCCGAGTTTGTGTTTTCAGACAACTGTCCAAACAGCCCTGGCCTACACAGCCTACAGGCTCAGGCCCCTGGAGCCAAACCTGAGGACTATACTTGCCCTCTCCAAGGGAATTGTGTGTGCCCATTCCAATGGCCACAACCCTTCTAATAGGATAAACCTCCATAGTCCCTATTAATCCATCTCAATAGTGTTGGCTTCCCAGGAAATACAGGGGCAATCTGAGCCCAACTGAGCACCTACCTGCACTCAGACCCATAGACAGATGTCTCCAGAGGTAAAAAGGAAAGAACAGGCCCCTAGGCACTAATCAGATCCATTGCTTTGGTTTCCCGTCATCTCTCCTCAGAGGCCTGGATTTCAAAACAGCATATAGCTGTTTCTTGACTCACCCATCAGAAAACATCTCATCTACACATGGGAAACTTGCACGTTGGAGCTGTGTCAAAGCCTCTGTTTAGGAGAACCCTTTAGGGCCCCAGTGCCACCGCTTCATTCCAAGGTCTCCATAGACACAAAAGCACATTAGGACCCATCCCCAGGGGTGTCCATTTCAACTCAGCGTCCTCTGTTGCTCCCCACAGATCCAGGAGATCTATCCTGTCTTGTTGCTAGGAGACAATTGGAATTCGAGGTGGGCTACCCAGCCATCCGTCCTTAGAACCCTGCTCAGAATCATTGGCCTGGACCCATACAACAGGTCTCAATTGTTCTGCAGAAGACTCTCTGCAGTTTGGAGCTTCTCACAACTCCCATCGTGGGAAAACCCCCATGGCCTCGTGATGCCCCCCCATTCATGAAGAGGCCATCAGGGACAGAAACTCCAACCTGAGCGATCGTCTGATCCTCGCCCTGACTTCAGATGCACGATATCTCGATTCAGGTCTGTAGATTATGCCTGCCATGGCCTCACCCAGAAACCTAAGACTAGCTTGTGTTCACAGACTTTGGTCGTCAGACTACTGGCCCACAAGCCCTCCAGTTTGGCAATCCAGATCTAAAATGCAGCACCCTTCCCGCCCTCCAGAAGAAAAAACATTGTCCTCCGGGACTACCCAGTAACCCCAAATGAGGATCAACCTGCACCGACTTTGGCTGTACCCCAAATACATAGGCTGACCAGGGCGCTAATGCCCTTTCTGACACAGGCTGAGCCTGGACCCCTTGCCCCTCCCAGACAGCTGGCCGCACACTGAGCACATCGAGCCGCCTTGGCCTTAGGTCGTCACCTCTTCCCAACCTCTGTTTTCAGGTTTCAGAACTTAGACCTTATCTCCAATCACTGCCCAGGGTTGAAGGTGATGCAGAAATCAGAACTCCTTCCCCATGGCAAGAAACCTTGTGGTTGGCATGTTGTCCAACGTTCAGTCTAGTTGAAACCAGTGTGGCCCATGAAGCCTCGCCCATGCTCGCCGGCCACATTGGTCACAAACGCACATTGTGACCCTCAGGCTGAGCCCAGTCCTCAAGTAAGGCCACTCAGTGGCTGGATGAAGAGATAGCATATTGGGCTTGCCATTCCCCTAGACCCAATTTTTAACCATAGTTCTGGTTGTCCCTTCAGTCTTCCCCACGGCTTTACTTTGGAATTCCTCTTTTGGTGGGACACCTGAGGTAACAAAACTGAAATGAGTCGTCCCATCCCACAGATTGACGAAAAGCAATTGGTAATCGGGCCAAATCCTCAGAGAGGAAGATTCGTCCATGGCCCATGAGGCCTCCCCGACATTCCACGGCCATCGCTGATACAAAATCCAGAGACAAAAGCCTGAGCAAGCGCCTTAGACTCGCACTTTCTTCATATCCTGAAAAGTTCTTCTCATGGTTTGTAGATCGGGCCTGCCATACCTACGTCCCCAAACCTAAGCTGAGTTTGTGTTTTCAGAGTTCTGTCCTCAAAGTCTTAGGCCACACACCCTCCCGGCTGGGCCCCTGGAGACACACATTAGGACTAGGACTACCAATCCATGGGAATTCTGCCCATTCCATGGTCCAAAATCATACAAATTAGGAGAAACCTCCAAAGTCCCTGAGGCCATCCCAATAGTATAGGTCGCCCGGAACAAACAAGGGCTGTCTGACACCAGCTGATAATCGACCTCCACTCATACCATAGATGGATGTCCCCAGAGAAGAAGATTGAACCAGAAAGGACCCTAGGCCATAATAGGATCCATTGCTTTGGGTTACAGGCATGTGTCCTCAAAAGCCTGATTCCAATACGAGCATAGGGGTTTTCCTGAGGCCCCCATCAGAACTCATCTCGTCTCCACAAGGAAACCTGTGCATGAGAGCCATGTCCAAAGCTTAGGAGAGTACTTCAGGGTCCCGGTGCCACTGCCCCATTCCAATGCCCTCATGGACACAAAAACACATTAGGACCCATCCTCAGGAAAGTCCATTTCAACTCAGCCACCCCGGTTGCTCTGGCAGAGCCATCAGATCTAAACTGTCTTGTTGCTAGGAGACAATTGGAATGCGAGGCGGGCTTCCCAGGCATCCATCCGCGAACGGTGCTCTGGAGTCATTCCATAAGGGATGTCCTGGAGCTGTCCAACAGGTCTCAATTGTCCCGCAGAAGGAATCCTTGAAGGGGGCATCCCACAACTCCCAACGTGTGAAAACCTGAATGGACCCGAGATTCCGCTCCCTTCATGAAGCGGCCGTCATGCACAGAATAGCCAACCTGAGCCAACGTCTGATCCTCGCCCTGAATTCAGATGCATGAGATATTGGTTCAGATCTGCAGGTGGTACCTGCCATGCCCTCACCCTGAAACACAAGTCTAACTTGTCTTCTCAGACTTCCGTCCTCACACTCCTAGCCCCGAAGCCCTCTAGTTTGTCAATTCCGGACCCACAATGCAGCACTCTGCCTGCCCTCTAGAAAAAAAATTATTGCCTCATGAGCTGCCCAGGCACCTTAAATGAGGATAAACCTACACAGCACTCGACGTTACCCAAATTATATAGTCTAACCTGGGCACTAATGCACTGTCGAACACAACCTGAGCCCGGACCGCCTGACCAACACCCCGAAAGCTGACCACACACTGAGCACATAAAACCCGCCATGGCCTTAGGTCATCATCTCTTCCCTACCTCCGTTTTCAGGCTTCAGAACCGAGACCTTATTTCCAATCACTGCCCAGGGGTGAGTGTGATGCAGATATCAGAACTCCTCCTTACCCATGGCAAGAACCCTTGTGGTTGGCACGTTGTCCAACGTTCAGTGTAGGAGAAACCAGCATTCACCCTGAGGCCCCGCCCATTCTTGCGTGCGACGAGGGCATACATACGCATTGTGACCCTCAGCATGAGTCCTGTCCTCCAGTAAGTCCTCTCAGTGGCTGGACCATTAGATGTTATAATGGGCTTGACATGTCCCTAGGCCCCAATTTTTAACCAGATTTCTGATTGTCCAGTCGCCCCTCCCCAGGGCTCTACTCTGGAATCCCTCATTTGGTGGGACACCTGAGGTTAAAAAAGAAAACAACAACAACAACAACAACAAAAACGGACTTCTTCCAGCCCATAGATAGACCCCAAACTCTTTGGACGGGGCCAAACCACCAGAGAGTAAGACTCGTCCATTTCCCATGAAGTCACCCAGAAATTCCACGACCATGAGTGACACGATATCCAGAGACAAAAACTTGAGCAGGAGCCTCACACTCGCCCTTTTTTCAAATTCCGAAGAGTTCTCCTCATGGTCTGTAGGTCAGTCCTGCCATACCTATGACCCCAAACATAAGCCGAGTTTGTGTTTTCAGACAACTGTCCAAACAGCCCTGGCCTACACAACCTACAGGCTCAGGCCCCTGGAGCCAAACCTGAGGACTATACTTGCCCTCTCCAAGGGAATTGTGTGTGCCCATTCCAATGGCCACAACCCTTCTAATAGGATAAACCTCCAAAGTCCCTGATCCATCTCAATAGTGGTGGCTTCCCAGGAAAAACAGGGGCAATCTGAGCCCAACTGAGCACCTACCTGCACTCACACCCATAGACAGATGTCTCCAGAGGTAAAAAGTAAAGAACAGGCCCCTAGGAACTAATCAGATCCATTGCTTTGGTTTCCCGTCATCTCTCCTCAGAGGCCTGGATTTCAAAACAGCATATAGCTGTTTCTTGACTCACCCATCAGAAAACATCTCATCTACACATGGGAAACTTGCACGTTGGAGCTGTGTCAAAGCCTCTGTTTAGGAGAACCCTTTAGGGCCCCAGTGCCACCGCTTCATTCCAAGGTCTCCATAGACACAAAAGCACATTAGGACCCATCCCCAGGGGTGTCCATTTCAACTCAGCGTGGTCATTTGCTCCCCACAGATCCAGGAGATCTATCCTGTCTTGTTGCTAGGATACAATTGGAATGCGAGGTGGGCTACCCAGCCATCCATCCTTAGAATCCTGCTCAGAATCATTGGCCTGGACCCAAACAACAGGTCTCAATTGTTCTGCAGAAGACTCTCTGCAGTTTGGAGCTTCTCACAACTCCCATCGTGGGAAAACCCCCATGGCCTCGTGATGCCCCCCCATTCATGAAGGGGCCATCAGGGACAGAAACTCCAACCTGAGCGATCGTCTGATCCTCGCCCTGACTTCAGATGCACGAGATCTCGATTCAGGTCTGTATATTGTGCCTGCCATGGCCTCACCCAGAAACCTAAGCCTAGCTTGTGTTCTCAGACTTTGGTCGTCAGACTACTGGCCCACAAGCCGTCCATTTTGGCAATCCAGAAATACAATGCAGCACCCTGCCCGCCCTCCAGAAGAAAAACATTGTCCTCTGGGGCTACCCAGTAACCCCAAATGAGGATCAACCTGCACCGACTTTGGCTGTACCCCAAATACATAGGCTGACCAGGGCGCTAATGCCCTTTCTGACACAGGCTGAGCCTGGACCCCTGGCCCCTCCGAGACAGCTGTGCGCACACTGAGCACATCGAGCCGCCGTGGACTTAGGTCCTCATCTCTACCCAACCTCGGTTTTCAGGTTTCAGAACCTAGAACTTATCTCCAATCACTGCCCAGGGTTGAAGGTGATGCAGAAATCAGAACTCCTTCCCCATGGCAAGAAACCTTGTGGTTGGCATGTTGTCCAACGTTCAGTGTAGTTGAAACCAGTGTGGCCCATGAGGCCCCGCCCATGCTCGCCGGCCACATTGGTCACAAACGCACATTGTGACCCTCAGGCTGAGCCCAGTCCCCAAGTAAGGCCACTCAGTGGCTGGATGAAGAGATAGCATATTGGGCTTGCCTTGCCCCTAGGCACCAAGTTTTAACCATAGTTCGGGTTGTCCCTTCAGTCTTCCCCACGGCTTTGCTTTGGAATTCCTCTTTTGGTGGGACACCTGAGGAAACAAAACTGAAATGAGTCCTCCCATCAAACAGATTGACGAGAAGCAATTGGGAATCGGGCCAAATCCTCAGAGAGGAAGATTCGTCCATGGCCCATGAGGCCTCCCCGACATTTCACGGCCATCGCTGATACAAAATCCAGAGACAAAAACCTGAGCAAGCGCCTCAGACTCCCACTTTCTTCATATCCTGAAGAGTTCTACACATGGTTTGTAGATCGGGCCTGCCCTACCTACGTCCCCAAACCTAAGCTGAGTTTGTGTTTTCAGACTTCTATCCTCAAAGTCTTGGGCCACACACCCTCCAGGCTGGACCCCTGGAGACAGACATTAGGACTGGGACTACCAATCCATGGGAATTCTGCCCATTCTATGGTCCCAAATCATACAAATTAGGAGAAACCTCGAAAGTCCCTGAGGCCATCCCAATAGCGTAGTTCGCCCGGAAAAAAAAGTGCTCTCTGACACCAGCTGATAATCGACCTCCACTCATACCATAGATGGATGTCCCCAGAGAAGAAGATTGAACCAGAAAGGACCGTAGGCCATAATAGGATCCATTGCTTTGGGTTACAGGCATGTGTCCTCAAAAGCCTGATTCCAATACGAGCATAGGGGTTTTCCTGAGGCACCCATCAGAACTCATCTCGTCTCCACAAGGAAACCTGTGCATGGGAGCCATGTCCAAAGCTTAGGAGAGTACTACAGGGTCCCGGTGCCACCGCCCCATTCCAAGGCCCTCATGGACACAAAAACACATTAGGACCCATCCTCAGGAAAGTCCATTTCAACACAGCCACCCCGGTTGCTCCGGCAGAGCCATCAGATCTAAACTGTCTTGTTGCTAGGAGACAATTGGAATGCGAGGCGGGCTTCCCAGGCATCCATCCGCGAACAGTGCTCTGGAGTCATTCCATATGGGATGTCCTGGAGCTGTCCAACAGGTCTCAATTGTCCCGCAGAAGGAATCCTTGAAGGGGATATCCCACACCTCCCAACGTGGGAAAACCTCAATGGCCCCGAGATCCCGCTCCCTTCATGAAACGGCCGTCAAGCACAGAATATCCAACCTGAGCCAACGTCTGATCCTCGCCCTGACTTCAGATGCATGAGATATTGGTTCAGATCTGCAGGGGGTACCTTCCGTGCCCTCACCCTGAAACCCAAGTCTAGCTTGTCTTCTCAGACTTCCGTCCTCACACTCCTGGCCCCGAAGCCCTCTAGTTTGTCAATTCCGGACCCACAATGCAGCACTCTGCCTGCCCTCTAGAAAAAAAAATTATTGCCTCATGAGCTGCCCAGGCACCTTAAATGAGGATAAACCTACACAGCACTCGACGTTACCCAAATTATATAGTCTAACCTGGGCACTAATGCACTGTCGAACACAACCTGAGCCCTGACCTCCTGACCAACACTAAGAAAGCTGACCGCACACTGAGCACATAAAACCCGCCATGGTCTTAGGTCATCATCTCTTCCCTACCTCCGTTTTCAGGCTTCAGAACCGAGACCTTATCTCCAATCACTGCCCAGGGGTGAGTATGATGCAGAAATCAGAACTCCTCCTTACCCATGGCAAGAACCCTTGTGGTTGGCACGTTGTCCAACGTTCAGTGTAGGAGAAACCAGCATTCACACTGAGGCCCCGCCCATTCTTGCGTGCGATGAGGGCATACATACGCATTGTGACCCTCAGCATGAGTCCTGTCCTCTAGTAAGTCCTCTCAGTGGCTGGACCATTAGATGTCATAATGGGCTTGACATGTCCCTAGACCCCAATTTTTAACCAGATTTCTGACTGTCCAGTCGCCCCTCCCCAGGGCTCTACACTGGAATACCTCATTTGGTGGGACACCTGAGGTTAAAAAAGAAAACAACAACAACAACAACAAAAAAAAAAACGGACTTCTTCCAGCCAATAGATTGACCCCAAACTCTTTGGACGGGGCCAAACCACCAGAGAGTAAGACTCGTCCATTTCCCTTGAAGTCACCCAGAAATTCCACGACCATGAGTGACACGATATCCAGAGACAAAAACTTGAGCAGGAGCCTCACACTCGCCCTTTTTTCAAATTCCGAAGAGTTCTCCTCATGGTCTGTAGGTCAGTCCTGCCATACCTATGACCCGAAACATAAGCCGAGTTTGTGTTTTCAGACAACTGTCCAAACAGCCCTGGCCTACACAACCTACAGGCTCAGGCCCCTGGAGCCAACCCTGAGGACTATACTTGCCCTCTCCAAGGGAATTGTGTGTGCCCATTCCAATGGCCACAACGCTTCTAATAGGATAAACCTCTAAAGTAATTGATCCATCTCAATAGTGGTGGCTTCCCAGGAAAAACAGGGGCAATCTGAGCCCAACTGAGCACCTACCTGCACTCAGACCCATAGACAGATGTCTCCAGAGGTAAAAAGGAAAGAACAGGCCCCTAGGCACTAATCAGATCCATTGCTTTGGTTTCCCGTCATCTCTTCTCAGAGGCCTGGATATCAAAACAGCATATAGCTGTTTCTTGACTCACCCATCAGAAAACATCTCATCTACACATGGGAAACTTGCACGTTGGAGCTGTGTCAAAGCCTCTGTTTAGGAGAACCCTTTAGGGCCCCAGTGCCACCGCTTCATTCCAAGCTCTCCATAGACACAAAAGCACATTAGGACCCATCCCCAGGGGTGTCCATTTCAACTCAGCGTCCTCTGTTGCTCCCCACAGATCCAGGAGATCTAACCTTTCTTGTTGCTAGGAGACAATTGGAATGCGAGGTGGGCTACCCAGCCATCCATCCTTAGAACCCTGCTCAGAATCATTGGCCTGGACCCATACAACAGGTCTCAATTGTTCTGCAGAAGACACTCTGCAGTTTGGAGCTTCTCAGAACTCCCATCGTGGGAAAACCCCCATGGCCTCGTGATGCCCCCCCCATTCATGAAGGGGCCATCAGGGACAGAAACTCCAACTTGAGCGATCGTCTGATCCTCGCCCTGACTTCAGATGCACGATATCTCGATTCAGGTCTGTAGATTGTGCCTGCCATGGCCTCACCCAGAAACCTAAGCCTAGCTTGTGTTCTCAGACTCTGGTCGTCAGACTACTGGCCCACAAGCCCTCCAGTTTGACAATCCAGATCTAAAATGCAGCACCCTTCCCGCCCTCCAGAAGAAAAAACATTGTCCTCTGGGGCTACCAGGTAACCCCAAATGAGGATCAACCTGCACCGACTTTGGCTGTACCCCAAATACATAGGCTGACCAGGGCGCTAATGCCCTTTCTGACACAGGCTGAGCCTGGACCCCTTGCCCCTCCCAGGCAGCTGGCCGCACACTGAGCACATCGAGCCACCTTGGCCTTAGGTCCTCACCTCTTCCCAACCTCGGTTTTCAGGTTTCAGAACTTAGACCTTATCTCCAATCACTGCCCAGGGTTGAAGGTGATGCAGAAATCAGAACTCCTTCCCCATGGCAAGAAACCTTGTGGTTGGCATGTTGTCCAACGTTCAGTGTAGTTGAAACCAGTGTGGCCCATGAGGCCCCGCCCATGCTCGCCGGCCACATTGGTCACAAACGCACATTGTGACCCTCAGGCTGAGCCCAGTCCCCAAGTAAGGCCACTCAGTGGCTGGATGAAGAGATAGCATATTGGGCTTGCCTTGCCCCTAGGTACCAAGTTTTAACCATAGTTCGGGTTGTCCCTTCAGTCTTCCCCACGGCTTTGCTTTGAAATTCCTCTTTTGGTGGGACACCTGAGAAAACAAAATTGAAATGAGTCATCCCATCCCACAGATTGACGAAAATCAATTGGGAATCGGGCCAAATCATCAGAGAGGAAGATTCGTCCATGGCCCATGAGGCCTCCCCGACATTCCACGGCCATCGCTGATACAAAATCCAGAGACAAAAGCCTGAGCAAGCGCCTCAGACTCCCACTTTCTTCATATCCTGAAGAGTTCTTCTCATGGCTTGTAGATCGGGCCTGCCATACCTACGTCCCCAAACCTAAGCTGAGTTTGTGTTTTCAGACTTCTGTCCTCAAAGTCTTGGGCCACACACCCTCCAGGCTGGACCCCTGGAGACACACATTAGGACTGGGACTACCATCCATGGGAATTCTGCCCAATCCATGGTCCAAAATCATACAAATTAGGAGAAACCTCCAAAGTCCCTGAGGCCATCCCAATAGTGTAGTTCGCCCGGAAAAAAAAGTGCTCTCTGACACCAGCTGATAATCGACCTCCAGTCTTACCAATGGATGTCCCCAGAGAAGAAGATTGAACCAGAAAGGACCGTAGGCCATAATAGGATCCATTGATTTGGGTTACAGGCATGTGTCCTCAAAAGCCTGATTCCAATACGAGCATAGGGGTTTTCCTGAGGCAGCCATCAGAACTCATCTCGTCTCCACAATGAAACCTGTGCATGGGAGCCATGTCCAAAGCTTAGGAGAGTACTTCAGGGTCCCGGTGCCACCGCCCCATTCCAAGGCCCTCATGGACACAAAAACACATTAGGACCCATCCTCAGGAAAGTCCATTTCAACTCAGCCACCCCGGTTGCTCCGGCAGAGCCATCAGAACTAAACTGTCTTGTTGCTAGGAGACAATTGGAATGTGTGGCGGGCTTCCCAGGCATCCATCCGCGAACGGTGCTCTGGAGTCATTCCATATGTGATGTCCTGGAGCTGTCCAACAGGTCTCAATTGTCCCGCAGAAGGAATCCTTGAAGGGGGCATCCCACAACTCCCAACGTGGGAAAACCTCAATGGCCCTGAGATTCCGCTCCCTTCATGAAGCGCCGTCATGCACAGAATAGCCAACCTGAGCCAACGTCTGATCCTCACCCTGAATTCAGATGCATGAGATATTGGTTCAAATCTGCAGGGGGTACCTTCCGTGCCCTCACCCTGAAACCCAAGTCTAGCTTGTCTTCTCAGACTTCCGTCCTCACACTCCTGGCCCCGAAGCCCTCTAGTTTGTCAATTCCGGACCCACAATGCAGCACTCTGCCTGCCCTCTAGAAAAAAAATTATTGCCTCATGAGCTGCCCAGGCACCTTAAATGAGGATAAACCTACACAGCACTCGACGTTACCCAAATTATATAGTCTAACCTGGGCACTAATGCACTGTCGAACACAACCTGAGCCCGGACCGCCTGACCAACACCCCGAAAGCTGACCGTACACTGAGCACATAAAACCCGCCATGGCCTTAGGTCATCATCTCTTTCCTACCTCCGTTTTCAGGCTTCAGAACCGAGACCTTATCTCCAATCACTGCACAGGGGTGAGTGTGATGCAGAAATCAGAACTCCTCCTACCAATGGCAAGAACCCTTGTGGTTGGCACGTTGTACAACGTTCAGTGTAGGAGAAACCAGCATTCACCCTGAGGCCCCGCCCATTCTTGTGTGCGATGAGGGCATACATACGCATTGTGACCCTCAGCATGAGTCCTGTTCTCTAGTAAGTCCTCTCAGTGGCTGGACCATTAGATGTCATAATGGGCTTGACATGTCCCTAGGCACCAATTTTTAACCAGATTTCTGATTGTCCAGTCGCCCCTCCCCAGGGCTCTACTCTGGAATCCCTCATTTGGTGGGACACCTGAGGTTAAAAAAGAAAACAAAAAAAAAAAAAAAAAAAAAACGGACTTCTTCCAGCCCACAGATTGACCCTAAGCTCTTTGGACGGGGCCAAACTGCCAGAGAGTAAGACTCGTCCATTTCCCATGAAGTCACCCAGAAATTCCACGACCATGTGTGACACGATATCCAGTGACAAAAACTTGAGCAGGAGCCTCACACTCGCCCTTCTTTCAAATCCCGAAGAGTTCTCCTCATGGTCTGTAGGTCAGTCCTGCAATACCTATGACCCGAAACATAAGCCGAGTTTGTGTTGTCAGACAACTGTCCAAACAGCCCTGGCCTACACAACCTACAGGCTCAGGCCCCTGGAGCCAAACCTGAGAACTTTACTTGCCCTCTCTAAGGGAATTGTGTGTGCCCATTCCAATGGCCACAACCCTTCTAATAGGATAAACCTCCAAAGTCCATGATCCATCTCAATAGTGGTGGCTTCCCAGGAAAAACAGGGGCAATCTGAGCCCAACTGAGCACCTACCTGCACTCAGACCCATAGACAGTTGTGCCCAGAGGTATAAAGGAAAGAACAGGTCCCTAGGCACTAATCAGATCCATTGCTTTGGTTTCCAGGCATCTCTCCTGAGAGGCCTGGATTTCAAAACAGCATCTAGCTGTTTCTTGACTCACCCATCAGAAAACATCTCATCTACACGAAAATCTTGCACGTTGGAGCTGTGTCAAAGCCTCTGTTTAGAAGAATTCTTTAGGGCCCCAGTGCCACCGCTTCATTCCAAGGTCTCCATAGACACAAAAGCACATTACGACCCATCCCCAGGGGTTTCCATTTCAACTATCCTCCTCCATTGCTTCCCAAAGATCAAGGAGATCTAACCTTTCTTGTTGCTAGGAGACAATTGGAATGCGAGTTGGGCTACCCAGCCATCCATCCTTAGAACCCTGCTCAGAATCATTGGAATGGAGCCAAACAACAGGTCTCAGTTGTCCTGCAGAAGACTCTCTGCAGTTTGGAGCTTCTCACAACTCCCATCGTGAAAAAACCCCCATGGCCTCGCGATGCCCCCCCATTCATCAGGGGCCATCAGGGACAGAAACTCCAACCTGAGCGATCGTCTGATCCTATCCCTGACTTATCCTCATGGTCTGTAGATCAGTCCTGCCATACCTATGACCCGAAACATAAGCCGAGTTTGTGTTTTCAGACAGCTGACCAAACAGCTCTGGCATACACACCCTACAGGCTCAGGGCCCTGGAGCCGAACCTGAGGACTGTACTTGCCCTCTACAAGAGAATTGTATGTGCCCATTCCAATGGCCAAAGCCCTACTAATAGTATAAACCTCCAAAGTCCCTGAGGCCATCCCAATAGTTGTGGCTTCCCAGGACAAACAGGGGCAATCTGAGCCCATCGGAGCACCTACCTGCACTCAGACCCGTAGACTGATGTCCCCAGAGGTAAAAAGGAACGAACAGGACCCTAGGCACAAATCGGATCCATTGTTTTGGTTTCCAGGCATCTCTCCTCCGAGGCCTGGATTTCAATACCAGCATATGGCTGTTATTAGACTCACCCATCAGAACAAATCTCATCTACACATGGGAAACATGCACGTTGGAGCTGTTTCAAAGCCTCTGTTTAGGATAATGCTTCAGGGCCCCAGTGCCCCCACTTCATTCCTAGGTCTCCATAGACACAAAAACATATTAGGACACATCCACAGGAGAGTCCATTTCAACTCAGCCTCCTCGGTTGCTCCCCCACATCCAGCAGATCTAACCTGTCTTGTTGCTTGGAGACAATTGGATTGCGAGGAGGTCTACCCAGCCATCCATCCTTAGAACCCTGCTTGGAATCGTTGGCCTGGAGGCAACCAACAGGTCTCAATTGTCCTGCAGAAGAATCTTTGCAGTTGGGATCTTCTCACAACTCCCATCGTGGGAAAACACTTATGGCCTCGTGATCCACCCCCCCTTCAAGAAGGGACAGAAAGTCCAACAGGAGCAATCGCCTGTCTTTGCCCTGACTTCAGATGCATGAGATCTCGATTGAGGTCTGTAGATTGTGCCTGCCATATTCTCACCCATAAACATAGGCCTAGTTTGGGTTCTCAGACTTCCGTCCTCAGACTACTAGCCCACAAGCCCTCCAGTTTGGCAAACCAGAACTACAATGCTGCACTCTGCCTGCCCTTCAGAAGAAAAACATTGTCTCTGGGCCTACCCAGAATCCCCAAATGAGGATCAACTTGCACGCCATTCGGCTGTATCCCAAATATGTAGGCTGACCTGGGCACTATTGCCCTTTCTGACCCAGACTGAGCCTGGACCTCCTGGCCCCACCCAGACAGCTGGCCGCATACTGAGCACATCAGACCCGCCATGGCCTTGTGTCGTCATCTCTTCTCATCCTCGGTCCAGGCTTCAGAACCTAGACCTGATCTCCAATCACTGCCCTGGTTTGAAAATGATGCATAAAACAGAACTCTTTTCCCATGGCAAGAAACCTTGTGGTTGGCATGTTGTCCAACGTTCAGTGTAGTTGAAACCAGTGTGGCCCATGAGGCCCCGCCCATGCTTGCGGGCCACATTGGTCACAAACACACATTGTGACCCTCAGCCTGAGCCCAGTCCTCAGGTAATGCCTCTGAGTGGCTGGATCCAGAGACGGCCATCGCTGATACAAAATCCAAAGACAAAAGCCTGAGAAAGCCCCTTAGACTCGCTCATTCTTCGTATCCTGAAGAGTTCTTCTCATGGTTTGTAGATCGGGCATGCCATACCTAAGTTCCCAATCCTAAGCTGAGTTTGTGTTTTCAGACTTCTGTCCTTAAAGTACTGGGCCACACTCCCTCCAGCTGGGGCCCCTGGAGCCACACATTAGGAATGCGCCCACCCAATCCTTGGGAATTCTGCCCATTCCATTGTCAAAAATCGTACAAATCAGGAGAACCCTACAAAGTCCCTGAGGCCATCCCTCTACTGTAGGTCGCCCGGGACAAAAAAAAAAAAAAAAAAAAACGGTTTATACCAGCTGAGCATCTACCTCCACTCATACCAGAGATGGTTGTCCCCAGAGAAGAAGATTGAACCAGACAGGACCTGAGGCATTATCGGATCCATTGCTTTGGTTTACAGGCATGTCTCCTCAAACCCTGGATTCCAATACCAGCAGAGGGGATTTCCTGAGGCACACATCAGAACAAAACTGGTCTCCACAAGGAAACTTGTGCATGGGAGCTATGTCCAAAGCTTAGGAGAATACTTCAGGGCCCCGGTGCCACCGCCCCATTCCAAGGCCCTCATGGACACAAACACACATTAGGACCCATCCTCAGGAATGTCCATTTCAACTCAGCCACCCCGGTTGCTCCCGCAGATCCATTAGATCTAAACTGTCTTGTTGCTAGGAGACAATTGGAATGTGAGGGGGACTTCCCAGGCATCCATCCTCAAACGGTGCTCAGGAGTCGTTCCATATGGGATGTCCTGGAGCTGTCCAATAGGTCTCAATTGTCCTGCAGAAGGAATCCTTGAAGGGGGCATCCCACATCTCCCAACGTGGAAAAACTCCATGGCCTCGAGATTAGGCCCCCTTCATGAAGGGACGTCATGCACAGAAACTCCAACCTGAGCCAACGTCTGATCCTCGCCCTCACTTCAGATGCATGAGATATTGGTTCAGATCTGCAGGGGGTACCTGCCGTGCCCTCACCCTGAATCCGAAGTCTAGCTTTTGTTCTCAGACTTCCGTCTTCACTCTCCTGGACCCCAAGCCCTCAAGTACGGCAATTCCTGACCAACAATGAAGCACTCTGCCTGCTCTCTAGACAAATATATTGCCTAATGAGCTGCCCAGGCAGCTTAAATGAGGATCAACATACACGGCACTCGAATGTACCCAAATTATATAGTCTAACCTGGGCACGAATGCACTGTCTGACACAACCTGAGCCCGGACCTCCTGACCAACACCCAGACAGCTGACCGCACACTGAGCACCTCAGTCCCGCCATGGCCTTAGGTCATCATCTCTTCCCTACCTCAGTTTTCAGGCTTCGGGGCCGAGTCCTTATCTCCAATCCTTGTTCAGGGGTGAGTGTGATGCAGAAATCAGAACTCTTCCTGACCCATGGCAAGAAACCTTGCGGGTGGCATGTTGTCCAACGTTCAGTGTAGGAGAAAACAGCATTCACCCTTAGGCCCCGCCCATTCTTGAGTGCGACGAGAGCATAAACACGCATTGTGACCTCAGCTGAGTCCTGTCCTCTAGTAAGTACTCTCAGTGGCTGGATCATTAGATATCATAATGGGCTTGACATTTCCCTAGGCCCCAATTTTTAACCAGATTTCTGGTATTCCAGTCGCCACTCCCCAGGGCTCTACTCTGGAATCCCTCATTTGGTGGGACATCTGAGGTTGAAAAACAAAACAAAACAAAACAACAACAACAACAAAACGGACTTCTTCCATCCCCAGAATGACCCCAAACTCTTTCGACGGGGCCGAAATACCAGAGAGTAAGACTCGTCCCTTTCCCATTGAGTCACCCGGAAATTTCACGACCAAGAGTGACACGATATCCAGAGACAAAAACTTGAGCAAGAGCCTCACACTCGACCTCTTTTCATATCGCGAAGGCTTCTCCTCATGGTCTGTATATCAGTCCTGCAATACCTATGACCCGAAACATAAGCCGAGTTTGTGTTTTCAGACAACTGACCAAACAGCTCTGGCCTACACACCCTACAGGCTCAGGCCCCTGGAGCCAAACCTGAGGACTGTACTTGCCCTCTACAAGAGAATTGTATGTGCCCATTCCAATGGCCAAAGCCCTACTAAAAGTATAAACCTCCAAAGTCCCTGAGGCCATCTCAATTGTTGTGGCTTCCCAGGATAAACAGGGGTAATCTGAGCCCATCTGAGCACCTACCTGCACTCAGACCCGTAGACTGATGTCCCCAGAGGTAAAAAGGAACGAACAGGCCCCTAGGCACTAATCGGATCCATTGCTTTGGTTTCCAGGCATCTCTCCTCCGAGGCCTGGATTTCAATACCAGCATATGGCTGTTTTTTGACTCACCCATCAGAACAAATCTCATCTACACATGGGAAACATGCACGTTGGAGCTGTTTCAAAGCCTCTGTTTAGGATAATCCTTCAGGGCCCCAGTGCCCCCGCTTCATTCCTAGGTCTCCATAGACACAAAAACATATTAGGACACATCCACAGGAGAGTCCATTTCAACTCAGCCTCCTCGGTTGCCCCCACATCCAGCAGATCTAACCTGTCTTGTTGCTTGGAGACCATTGGAATGCGAGGTGGGATACCCAGCCATCCATCCTTAGAACCCTGCTCGGAATCATTGGCCTGGAGCCAACCAACAGGTCTCAATTGTCCTGCAGAAGAATCTTTGCAGCTGGTAGCTTCTCACAACTCCCATCGTGGGAAAACACCCATGGCCTGGTGATCCAACACCCCCTTCAAGAAGGGGCCATCAGGGACAGAAAGTCCAACAGGAGCGATCGTCTGACCTTTGCCCTGACTTCAGATGCACGAGGTCTCGATTGAGGTCTGTAGATTGTGCCTTCCATATCCTCACCCAGAAACCTAGGCCTAGCTTGGGTTCCTAGACTTCCGTCCTCAGACTACTGGCCCACAAGCCCTCCAGTTTGGCAAACCAGAACTACAATGCTGCACTCTGCCTGCCCCCCAGAAGAAAAACCGTGCCCTCTGGGGCTACCCAGAATCCCCAAATGAGGATCAACTTGCACGCCATTCGGCTGTACCCCAAATTTGTAGGCTGACCTGGGCACTATTTCCCTTTCTGACCCAGCCTGAGCCTGGACCTCCTGGCCCCACCCAGACAGCTGGCAGTACACTGAGCACATTAAACCCATCATGGCCTTAGGTCGTCATCTCATCTCAACCTCGGTTTCCAGGCTTCAGAACCTAGACCTGACTCCAATCACTGCCCTGGTTTGAAAATGATGCATAAATCAGAACTCTTTTCCCATGCAAGAAACCTTGTGGTTGGCATGTTGTCCAACATTCAGTGTAGTTGAAACCAGTGTGGCCCATGAGGGCCCGCCCATGATTGCGGGCCATATTGGTCACAAACACACATTGTGACCCTCAGCCTGAGCACAGTCCTCAGGTAAGGCCTCTCAGAGGCTGGATGCAGAGACAGCATATTGGGCTTGCCATGCCCCTAGCCCCAATTTTTATCCATAGTTCGGGATGTCCCTTCACTCTTCCCCAGAGCTCTGCTTTGGAATTCCTCTTTTGGTGGGACACCTGAGTTAACAAACCTGAAAGTAGTCCTCCCATCCCACAGATTGATGAAAAGCAACTGGGATCACGCCAAATACACAGAGAGGAAGATTCGTCCACGGCCCATGAGGACTCCCCAACATTCCACGGCCATCGCTGAAACAAAATCCAGAGACAAAAGCCAGAGCAAGCGCCTCAGACTCGCTCATTCTTCATTTCCTGAAGAGTTCTTCTCATGGTTAGTACATCGGGTGTGCCTGACCTAAGTCCCCAAACCTAAGCTGAGTTTGTCTTTTCAGTCTTCTGTCCTCAAAGTCCTGGGCCACACTCCCTCCAGCTGGTTCCCCTGGAGCCACACATTAGGACTGCCCCCACCCAATCCATGGCAATTCTGCCCATTCCATTGTCAAAAATCGTTCAAATTAGGAGAACCCTCCAAAGTCCCTGAGGCCATCCCTATAGTGTAGGTCGCCCGGGACAAAAAAAAAAAAAAAATAGTTGATACCAGCTGAGCATCTACCTCCACTCATACCAGAGATGGATATCCCCAGAGAAGAAGATTGAACCAGACACAACCTGAGGTATATCGGATCCATTGCTTTGGTTTACAGGCATGTCTCCTCAAAAGCCTGGATTCCAATACCAGCAGAGGGGATTTCCTGAGGCACCCATCAGAACAAATCTCGTCTCCACAAGGAAACTTGTGCATGGGAGCTATGTCCAAAGCTTAGGAGAATACTTCAGGGTCCCGGTGCCACTGCCTCATTCCATAGCCCACATGGACACAAACACACATTAGGACCCATCCTCAGGAAAGTCCATTTCAACTCAGCCACCCCGGTTGCTCCCGCAGATCCATTAGATCTAAACTGTCTTGTTGCTAGGAGACAATTGGAATGTGAGGGGGACTTCCCAGGCATCCATCCTCGAACGGTGCTCAAGGGTCGTTCCATATGGGATGTCCTGGAGCTGTCCAATATGTCTCAATTGTCCCGCAGAAGGAATCCTTGAAGGTGGCATCCCACATCTCCCAACGTGGAAAACCTCCAAAGCCTCGAGATTCCGCTCCATTCATGAAGGGGCCGTCATGCACAGAAACTCCAACCTGAGCCAACGTCTGATCCTCGCCCTGACTTCCGATGCATGAGATATTGTTTCAGATCTGCAGGGGGTACCTGCCGTGCCCTCACCCTGAATCCGAAGACTAACTTGTGTTCTCAGACTTCCGTCCTCACTCTCCTGGCCCCGAAGCCCTCAAGTTTGGCAATTCCGGACCGACAATGAAGCACTCTGCCTGCCCTCTAGAAAAAATATATTGCCTAATGAGCTGCCCAGGCAGCTTAAATGAGGTTAAAACTACACGGCATTCGAATGTACCCAAATTATATAGTCTAACCTGGGCACTAATGCACTGTCTGACACAACCTGAGCCCGGACCTGCTGACCAACACCCAGACAGCTGACCGCACTCTGAGCACATCAGACCCGCCATGGCCTTAGGTCATCATCTCTTCCCTACCTCAGTTTTCAGGCTTCAGAACCTAGACCTTATCTCCAATCACTGCCCACGGGTGACTGTGATGCAGAAATCAGAACTCTTCCTGACCCATGGCAAGAAACCTTGTGGTTGGCATGTTGTACAACGTTCAGTGTAGGAGAAACCAGCATTCACCCTGAGGCCCCGCCCATTCTTGAGTGCGACGAGAGCATAAACACGCATTGTGACTTCAGCGTGAGTCCTGTCCTCTAGTAAGTCCTCTCAGTGGCTGGACCATTAGATGTCATAATGGCCTTGACATGCCCGAAAGCCACAATTTTTAACCAGATTTCTGGTTGTCCAGTCGCCCCTCCCCAGGGCTCTACTCTGGAATCCCTCATTTGGTGGGACATCTGAGGTTGAAAAACAAAATGAAACAAATCAACCACAACAAAAAAATGGACTTCTTCCATCCCCAGAATGACCCCAAACTCTTCGGACGGGACCGAAACCCCAGAGAGTAAGACTCGTCCATTTCCCATGAAGTCACCCGGCAATTTCACGACCATGAGTGACACGATACCCAGAGACAAAAAACTTGAGCAAGAGCCTCTCACTCGCCCTTTTTTCATATCCCGAAGTGTTCTCCTCATGGTCTGTAGATCAGTCCTGCCATACCTATGACCCAAAACATAAGCCGAGTTTGTGTTTTCAGACAACTGTCCAAACAGCTCTGGCCTACACACCCTACAGGCTCAGGGCCATGGAGCCAAACCTGAGGACTGTACTTGCCCTCTCCAAGGGAATTGTATGTGCCCATTCCAATGGCCACAACCCCACTAATAGGATAACCTCCAAAGTCCCTGAGGCCATCCCAAGAGTTGTGGCTTCCCAGGACAAAAAGGGGCAATCTGAGCCCATCTGAGCACCTACCTGCACTCAGACCCGTAGACTGATGTCCCCAGAGGTAAAAAGGAATGAACAGGCCCCTAGGCACTAATCGGATCCATTGCTTTGGTTTCCAGGCATCTCTACTCAGAGGCCTGGATTTCAATACCAGCATATGGCTGTTTCTTGACTCACCCATCAAAACAAATCTCATCTACACATGGGAAACATGCACGTTGGAGCTGTGTCAAAGCCTCTGTATAGGGGAACCCTTCAGGGCCCCAGGGCCACCGCTTCATTCCAAGGTCTCCATAGACACAAAAACATATTAGGACACATCCACAGGAGAGTCCATTTCAACTCAGCCTCCTCGGTTGCCCCCCACATCCAGCAGATCTAACCTGTCTTGTTGCTTGGAGACAATTGGAATGCGAGGTGGGCTACCGAGCCATCCATCCTTAGAACCCTGCTCAGAATCGTTGGCCTGGAGCCAACCAACAGGTCTCAATTGTCCTGCAGAAGAATCTTTGCAGCTGGTAGCTTCTCACAACTCCCATCGTGGGAAAACACCCATGGCCTCGTGATCCAACCCCCACTTCCAGAAGGGGCCATCAGGGACAGAAAGTCCAACATGAGCGATTGTCTGACCTTTGCCCTGACTTCAGATGCACGAGGTCTCGATTGAGGTCTGTAGATTGTGCCTGCCATATCCTCACCCAGAAACCTAGGCCTAGCTTGGGTTCTCAGTCTTCCGTCCTCAGACTACTAGCCCACAAGCCCTCCAGTTTGGCAAACCAGAACTACAATGCTGCACTCTGCCTGCCCCCCAGAAGAAAAACCTTGCCCTCTGGGGCTACCCAGAATCCTCAAATGAGGATCAACTTGCACGCCATTCGGCTGTACCCCAAATATGTAGGCTGACCTGGGCACTATTGCCTTTCTGACCCAGCCTGAGCCTGGACCTCCTGGCCCCACCCAGACAGCTGGCAGCACACTGAGCACATTAGACCTGCCATGGCCTTAGGTCGTCATCTCTTCTCAACCTCGGTTTCCAGGCTTCAGAACCTAGACCTGATCTCCATCACTGCCCTGGTTTGAAAATGATGCATAAATCAGAACTCCTTCCCCATGGCAAGAAACCTTGTGGTTGGCATGTTGTCCAACGTTCAGTGTAGTTGAAACCAGTGTGGCCCATGAGGCCCCGCCCATGCTAGCGGGCCACATTGGCCACAAACACACATTGTGACCCTCAGCCTGAGCCCAGTCCTCAGGTAAGGCCTCTCAGTGGCTGGATGCAGAGACAGCATATTGGGCTTGCCATGCCCCTAGGCCCCAATTTTTATCCATAGTTCGGGTTGTCCCTTCACTCTGCCCCAGAGCTCTGCTTTGGAATTCCTCTTTTGGTGGGACACCTGAGGTAACAAAACTGAAATGAGTCCTCCCATCCCACAGATTTACGAAAAGCAACTGGGATCACGCCAAATACACAGAGAGGAAGATTCGTCCACGGCCCATGAGGACTCCCCAACATTCCATGGCCATCGTTGATACAAAATCCAGAGACAATAGCCTGAGCAAGGGCCTCAGACTCGCTCATTCTTCATATCCTGAAGAGTTCTTCTCATGGTTTGTAGATCGGGCGTGCCATACCTAAGTCCCCACACCTAAGCTGAGTTTGTGTTTTCAGACTTCTGTCCTCAAAGTCCTGGGCCACACTCCCTCCAGCTGGGGCCCCTGGAGCCACACATTAGGACTGTGCCCACGCAATCCATGGGAATTCTGCCCATTCCATTGTCAAAAATCGTACAAATTAGGAGAACCCTCCAAAGTCCCTGAGGCCATCCCTATAGTGTAGGTCACCCGGGACAAAAAAAAAAAAAAAAAAAAAGGTTGATACCAGCTGAGCATCTACCTCCACTCATACCATAGATGGATATCCCCAGAGAAGAAGATTGAACCAGACACAACCTGAGGTATATCGGATCCATTGCTTTGGTTTACAGGCATGTCTCCTCAAAAGCCTGGATTCCAATACCAGCAGAGGGGATTTCCTGAGGCACCCATCAGAACAAATCTCGTCTCCACAAGGAAACTTGTGCATGGGAGCTATGTCCAAAGCTTAGGAGAATACTTCAGGGTCCCGGTGCCACCGCATCATTCCAAGGCCCTCATGGACACAAACACACATTAGGACCCATCCTCAGGAAAGTCCATTTCAACTCAGCCACCCCGGTTTCTCCCGCATATCCATTAGATCTAAACTGTCTTGATGCGAGGAGACAATTGGAATGTGAGGCGGAATTCCCAGGCATCCATCCTCGAACGGTGCTCAGGAGTCGTTCCATAAGGGATGTCCTGGAGCTGTCCAATAGGTCTCAATTGTCTCGCAGAAGGAATCCTTGAAGGGGGCATCCCACATCTCCCAACGTGGAAAACCTCCATGGCCTCGGGATTCCGCTCCCTTCATGAAGGGGCCGTCATGCACAGAAACTCCAACCTGAGCCAACGTCGGATCCTCGCCCTGACTTCAGATGCATGAGATATTGGTTCAGATCTGCAGGGGGTACCTGCCATGCCCTCACCCTGAATCCGAAGTCTAACTTGTGTTCTCAGACTTCCGTCCTCACTCTCCTGGCCCCCAAGCCCTCAAGTTTGGCAATTCCGGACCAACAATGAAGCACTCTGCCTGCCCTCTAGCAAAAATATATTGCCTAATGAGATGCCCAGGCAGCTTAAATGAAGATCAACCTACCCGGAACGCGAATGTACCCAAATTATATAGTCTAACCTGGGCAAGAATGCACTGTCTGACACAACCGGAGCCCGGACCTCCTGACCAACACCCAGACAGCTGACCGCACACTGAGCACATCAGACCCGCCATGGCCTTAGGTCATCATCTCTTCCCTACCTCAGTTTTCAGGCTTCGGGGCATAGTCCTTATATCCAGTCCATGTCAAGAAGTGAGTGTGATGCAGAAATCAGAACTCCTCCTTACCCATGGCAAGAAACCTTGTGGTTGGCATGTTGTCCAACGTTCAGTGTAGTTGAAACCAGTGTGGTCCATGAGGCCCCGCCCATGCTAGCGGGCCACATTGGTCACAAACACACATTGTGACCCTCAGCCTGAGCCCAGTCCTCAGGTAAGGCCTCTGGATGGCTGGATGCAGAGACAGCATATTGGGCTTGCCATGCCCCTAGGCCCCAATTTTTATCCATAGTTCGGGTTGTCCCTTCACTCTGCCCCAGAGCTCTGCTTTGGAATTCCTCTTTTGGTGGGACACCTGAGGTAACAAAACTGAAATGAGTCCTCCCATCCCACAGATTGACGAAAAGCAATTGGGATCACGCCAAATCCACAGAGAGGAAGATTCGTCCACGGCCCATGAGGACTCCCAAACATTCCACAGCCATCGTTGTTACAAAATCCAGAGACAATAGCCTGAGCAAGGGCCTCAGACTCGATCATTCTTCATATCCTGAAGAGTTCTTCTCATGGTTTGTAGATCGGGCGTGCCATACCTAAGTCCCCACAGCTAAGCTGAGTTTGTGTTTTCAGACTTCTGTCCTCAAAGTCCTGGGCCACACTCCCTCCAGCTGGGGCCCCTGGAGCCACACGTTAGGACTGCGCCCACCCAATCCATGGGAATTCTGCCCATTCCATTGTCAAAAATCGTACAAATTAGGAGAACCCTCCAAAGTCCCTGAGGCCATCCCTATAGTGTAGGTCGCCCGGGACAAAAAAAAAAAAAAAAACGGTTGAAAACAGCTGAGCATTTACCTCCACTCATACCATAGATGGATGTCCCCAGAGATGAAGATGGAACCAGACAGGACCTGAGGCATTATCAGATCCATTGCTTTGGTTTACAGGCATGTCTCCTCAAAAGCCTGGATTCCAATACCAGCAGAGGGGATTTCCTGAGGCACCCATCAGAACAAATCTCGTCTCCACAAGGAAACTTGTGCATGGGAGCTATGTCCAAAGCTTAGGAGAATACTTCAGGGTCCCGGTGCCACCTCCCCATTCCATAGCCCACATTGACACAAACACACATTAGGACCCATCCTCAGGAAAGTCCATTTCAACTCAGCCACCCCGGTTGCTCCCGCAGATCCATTAGATCTAAACTGTCTTGTTGCTAGGAGACAATTGGAATGTGAGGGGGACTTCCCAGGCATCCATCCTCGAAGGGTGTTCAAGGGTCGTTCCATATGGGATGTCATGGAGCTGTCCAATAGGTCTCAATTGTCCCGCAGAAGGAATCCTTGAAGGTGGCATCCCACATCTCCCAACGTGGAAAACCTCCATGGCCTCGAGATTCCGCTCCATTCATGAAGGGGCCGTCATGCACAGAAACTCCAACCTGAGCCAACGTCTGATCCTCGCCCTGACTTCCGATGCATGAGATATTGCTTCAGATCTGCAGGGGGTACCTGCCGTGCCCTCACCCTGAATCCGAAGACTAACTTGTGTTCTCAGACTTCCGTCCTCACTCTCCTGGCCCCGAAGCCCTCAAGTTTGGCAATTCCGGACCGACAATGAAGCACTCTGCCTGCCCTCTAGAAAAAATATATTGCCTAATGAGCTGCCCAGGCAGCTTAAATGAGGTTAAACCTACATGGCACTCGAATGTACCCAAATTATATAGTCTAACCTGGGCACTAATGCACTGTCTGACACAACCTGAGCCCGGACCTGCTGACCAACACCAAGAGAGCTGACCGCACTCTGAGCACATCAGACCCGCCATGGCCTTAGGTCATCATCTCTTCCCTACCTCAGTTTTCAGGCTTCAGAACCTAGACCTTATCTCCAATCACTGCCCACGGGTGACTGTGATGCAGAAATCAGAACTCTTCCTGACCCATGGCAAGAAACCTTGTGGTTGGCATGTTGTCCAACGTTCAGTGTAGGAGAAACCAGCATTCACCCTGAGGCCCCACCCATTCTTGAGTGCGACGAGAGCATAAACACGCATTGTGACTTCAGCGTGAGTCCTGTCCTCCTGTAAGTCCTCTCAGTGGCTGGACCATTAGATGTCATAATGGCCTTGACATGTCCGAAGGCCCCAATTTTTAACCAGATTTCTGGTTGTCCAGTCGCCCCTCCCCAGGGCTCTACTCTGGAATCCCTCATTTGGTGGGACATCTGAGGTTGAAAAACAAAATGAAACAAATCAACCACAACAAAAAAAATGGACTTCTTCCATCCCCAGAATGACCCCAAACTCTTTGGACGGGACCGAAACCCCAGAGAGTAAGACTCGTCCATTTCCCATGAAGTCACCCGGCAATTTCACGACCATGAGTGACACGATACCCAGAGACAAAAAACTTGAGCAAGAGCCTCTCACTCGCCCTTTTTTCATATCCCGAAGTGTTCTCCTCATGGTCTGTAGATCAGTCCTGCCATACCTATGACCCAAAACATAAGCCGAGTTTGTGTTTTCAGACAACTGTCCAAACAGCTCTGGCCTACACACCCTACAGGCTCAGGGCCCTGGAGCCAAACCTGAGGACTGTACTTGCCCTCTCCAAGGGAATTGTATGTGCCCATTCCAATGGCCACAACCCCACTAATAGGATAACCTCCAAAGTCCCTGAGGCCATCCCAAGAGTTGTGGCTTCCCAGGACAAAAAGGGGCAATCTGAGCCCATCTGAGCACCTACCTGCACTCAGACCCGTAGACTGATGTCCCCAGATATAAAAAGGAACGAACAGGCCCCTAGGCACTAATCGGATCCATTGCTTTGGTTTCCAGGCATCTCTACTCAGAGGCCTGGATTTCAATACCAGCATATGGCTGTTTCTTGACTCACCCATCAAAACAAATCTCATCTACACATGGGAAACATGCACGTTGGAGCTGTGTCAAAGCCTCTGTTTAGGGGAACCCTTCAGGGCCCCAGGGCCACCGCTTCATTCCAAGGTCTCCATAGACACAAAAACATATTAGGACACATCCACAGGAGAGTCCATTTCAACTCAGCCTCCTCGGTTGCCCCCACATCCAGCAGATCTAACCTGTCTTGTTGCTTGGAGACAATTGGAATGCGAGGTGGGCTACCCAGCCATCCATCCTTAGAACCCTGCTCAGAATCATTGGCCTGGAGCCAACCAACAGGTCTCAATTGTCCTGCAGAAGAATCTTTGCAGCTGGTAGCTTCTCACAACTCCCATCGTGGGAAAACACCCATGGCCTCGTGATCCAACCCCCCCTTCCAGAAGGGGCCATCAGGGACAGAAAGTCCAACATGAGCGATCGTCTGACCTTTGCCCTGACTTCAGATGCACGAGGTCTCGATTGAGGTCTGTAGATTGTGCCTGCCATATCCTCACCCAGAAACCTAGGCCTAGCTTGGGTTCTCAGTCTTCCGTCCTCAGACTACTGGCCCACAAGCCCTCCAGTTTGGCAAACCAGAACTACAATGCTGCACTCTGCCTGCCCCCCAGAAGAAAAACCATGCCCTCTGGGGCTACCCAGAATCCTCAAATACGGATCAACTTGCACGCCATTCGGCTGTACCCCAAATATGTAGGCTGACCTGGGCACTATTGCCTTTCTGACCCAGCCTGAGCCTGGACCTCCTGGCCCCACCCAGACAGCTGGCAGCACACTGAGCACATTAGATCTGCCATGGCCTTAGGTCGTCATCTCATCTCAACCTCGGTTTCCAGGCTTCAGAACCTAGACCTGATCTCCATCACTGCCCTGGTTTGAAAATGATGCATAAATCAGAACTCCTTCCCCATGGCAAGAAACCTTGTGGTTGGCATGTTGTCCAACGTTCAGTGTAGTTGAAACCAGTGTGGCCCATGAGGCCCCGCCCATGCTAGCGGGCCACATTGGTCACAAACACACATTGTGACCCTCAGCCTGAGGCCAGTCCTCAGGTAAGGCCTCTCAGTGGCTGGATGCAGAGACAGCATATTGGGCTTGCCATGCCCCTAGGCCCCAATTTTTATCCATAGTTCGGGTTGTCCCTTCACTCTGCCCCAGAGCTCTGCTTTGGAATTCCTCTTTTGGTGGGACACCTGAGGTAACAAAACTGAAATGAGTCCTCCCATCCCACAGATTTACGAAAAGCAATTGGGATCACGCCAAATCCACAGAGAGGAAGAGTCGTCCACGGCCCATGAGGACTCCCCAACATTCCATGGCCATCGTTGATACAAAATCCAGAGACAATAGCCTGAGCAAGGGCCTCAGACTCGCTCATTCTTCATATCCTGAAGAGTTCTTCTCATGGTTTGTAGATCGGGCGTGCCATACCTAAGTCCCCACACCTAAGCTGAGTTTGTGTTTTCAGACTTCTGTCCTCAAAGTCCTGGGCCACACTCCCTCCAGCTGGGGCCCCTGGAGCCACACATTAGGACTGTGCCCACGCAATCCATGGGAATTCTGCCCATTCCATTGTCAAAAATCGTACAAATTAGGAGAACCCTCCAAAGTCCCTGAGGCCATCCCTATAGTGTAGGTCGCCCGG
Organism: Mustela nivalis; assembly: GCF_964662115.1. Taxonomy (NCBI): domain Eukaryota; kingdom Metazoa; phylum Chordata; class Mammalia; order Carnivora; family Mustelidae; genus Mustela; species Mustela nivalis. Next base: position 80,293 of record NW_028135638.1, read on the forward strand.
GACAAAAAAAAAAAAAAAAAAAAAAAGTTGATACCAGCTGAGCATCTACCTCCACTCATACCAGAGATGGATATCCCCAGAGAAGAAGATTGAACCAGACACAACCTGAGGTATATCGGATCCATTGCTTTGGTTTACAGGCATGTCTCCTCAAAAGCCTGGATTCCAATACCAGCAGAGGGGATTTCCTGAGGCACCCATCAGAACAAATCTCGTCTCCACAAGGAAACTTGTGCATGGGAGCTATGTCCAAAGCTTAGGAGAATACTTCAGGGTCCCGGTGCCACCGCATCATTCCAAGGCCCTCATGGACACAAACACACATTAGGACCCATCCTCAGGAAAGTCCATTTCAACTCAGCCACCCCGGTTTCTCCCGCATATCCATTAGATCTAAACTGTCTTGATGCGAGGAGACAATTGGAATGTGAGGCGGACTTCCCAGGCATCCATCCTCGAACGGTGCTCAGGAGTCGTTCCATAAGGGATGTCCTGGAGCTGTCCAATAGGTCTCAATTGTCTCGCAGAAGGAATCCTTGAAGGGGACATCCCACATCTCCCAACGTGGAAAACCTCCATGGCCTCGAGATTCCGCTCCCTTCATGAAGGGGCCGTCATGCACAGAAACTCCAACCTGAGCCAACGTCGAATCCTCGCCCTGACTTCAGATGCATGAGATATTGGTTCAGATCTGCAGGGGGTACCTGCCATACCCTCACCCTGAATCCGAAGTCTAACTTGTGTTCTCAGACTTCCGTCCTCACTCTCCTGGCCCCCAAGCCCTCAAGTTTGGCAATTCCGGACCAACAATGAAGCACTCTGCCTGCCCTCTAGCAAAAATATATTGCCTAATGAGATGCCCAGGCAGCTTAAATGAAGATCAACCTACCCGGAAAGTGAATGTACCCAAATTATATAGTCTAACCTTGGCAAGAATGCACTGTCTGACACAACCGGAGCCCGGACCTCCTGACCAACACCCAGACAGCTGACTGCACACTGAGCACATCAGACCCGCCATGGCCTTAGGTCATCATCTCTTCCCTACCTCAGTTTTCAGGCTTCGGGGCATAGTCCTTATATCCAGTCCATGTCAAGAAGTGAGTGTGATGCAGAAATCAGAACTCCTCCTTACCCATGGCAAGAAACCTTGTGGTTGGCATGTTGTCCAACGTTCAGTGTAGTTGAAACCAGTGTGGCCCATGAGGCCCCGCCCATGCTAGCGGGCCACATTGGTCACAAACACACATTGTGACCCTCAGCCTGAGCCCAGTCCTCAGGTAAGGCCTATGGATGGCTGGATGCAGAGACAGCATATTGGGCTTGCCATGCCCCTAGGCCCCAATTTTTATCCATAGTTCGGGTTGTCCCTTCACTCTGCCCCAGAGCTCTGCTTTGGAATTCCTCTTTTGGTGGGACACCTGAGGTAACAAAACTGAAATGAGTCCTCCCATCCCACAGATTGACGAAAAGCAATTGGGATCACGCCAAATCCACAGAGAGGAAGATTCGTCCACGGCCCATTAGGACTCCCAAACATTCCACAGCCATCGTTGTTACAAAATCCAGAGACAATAGCCTGAGCAAGGGCCTCAGACTCGCTCATTCTTCATATCCTGAAGAGTTCTTCTCATGGTTTGTAGATCGGGCGTGCCATACCTAAGACCCCACACCTAAGCTGAGTTTGTGTTTTCAGACTTCTGTCCTCAAAGTCCTGGGCCACACTCCCTCCAGCTAGGGCCCCTGGAGCCACACATTAGGACTGCGCCCACCCAATCCATGGGAATTCTGCCCATTCCATTTTCAAAAATCGTACAAATTAGGAGAACCCTCCAAAGTTCCAGAGGCCATCCCAATAGTGTCGGTCGCCCGGGACAAAAAAGGGCGGTTGATACCGGCTGAACATCTACCTCCGCTCATCTACCTCCACTCATACCAAGTGATTGAACCAGACAGAACCCGAGGCCATTATCGGATCCATTGCTTTGGTTTACAGGCATGTCTCCTCAAAAGCCTGGATTCCAATACCAGCAGAGGGGATTTCCTGAGGCACCCATCAGAACAAATCTCGTCTCCACAAGGAAACTTGTGCATGGGAGCTATGTCCAAAGCTTAGGAGAATACTTCAGGGTCCCGGTGCCACTGCCCCATTCCATAGCCCACATTGACACAAACACACATTAGGACCCATTCTCAGGAAAGTCCATTTCAACTCAGCCACCCCGGTTGCTCCCGCAGATCCATTAGATCTAAACTGTCTTGTTGCTAGGAGACAATTGGAATGTGAGGGGGACTTCCCAGGCATCCATCCTCGAACGGTGTTCAAGGGTCGTTCCATATGGGATGTCATGGAGCTGTCCAATAGGTCTCAATTGTCCCGCAGAAGGAATCCTTGAAGGGGGCATCCCACATCTCCCAACGTGGAAAACCTCCATGGCCTCGAGATTCCGCTCCATTCATGAAGGGGCCGTCATGCACAGAAACTCCAACCTGAGCCAACGTCGGATCCTCGCCCTGACTTCCGATGCATGAGATATTGCTTCAGATCTGCAGGGGGTACCTGCCGTGCCCTCACCCTGAATCCGAAGACTAACTTGTGTTCTCAGACTTCCGTCCTCACTCTCCTGGCCCCGAAGCCCTCAAGTTTGGCAATTCCGGACCGACAATGAAGCACTCTGCCTGCCCTCTAGAAAAAATATATTGCCTAATGAGCTGCCCAGGCAGCTTAAATGAGGTTAAACCTACACGGCACTCGAATGTACCCAAATTTATAGTCTAACCTGGGCACTAATGCACTGTCTGACACAACCTGAGCCCGGACCTGCTGACCAACACCAAGAGAGGTGACCGCACTCTGAGCACATCAGACCCGCCATGGCCTTAGGTCATCATCTCTTCCCTACCTCAGTTTTCAGGCTTCAGAACCTAGACCTTATCTCCAATCACTGCCCACGGGTGACTGTGATGCAGAAATCAGAACTCTTCCTGACCCATGGCAAGAAACCTTGTGGTTGGCATGTTGTACAACGTTCAGTGTAGGAGAAACCAGCATTCACCCTGAGGCCCCGCCCATTCTTGAGTGCGACGAGAGCATAAACATGCATTGTGACTTCAGCGTGAGTCCTGTCCTCCTGTAAGTCCTCTCAGTGGCTGGACCATTAGATGTCATAATGGCCTTGACATGTCCGAAGGCCCCAATTTTTAACCAGATTTCTGGTTGTCCAGTCGCCCCTCCCCAGGGCTCTACTCTGGAATCCCTCATTTGGTGGGACATCTGAGGTTGAAAAACAAAATGAAACAAATCAACCACAACAAAAAAATAGACTTCTTCCATCCCCAGAATGACGCCAAACTCTTTGGACGGGACCGAAACCCCAGAGAGTAAGACTCGTCCATTTCCCATGAAGTCACCCGGCAATTTCACGACCATGAGTGACACGATACCCAGAGACAAAAAACTTGAGCAAGAGCCTCTCACTCGCCCTTTTTTCATATCCCGAAGTGTTCTCCTCATGGTCTGTAGATCAGTCCTGCCATACCTATGACCCAAAACATAAGCCGAGTTTGTGTTTTCAGACAACTGTCCAAACAGCTCTGGCCTACACACCCTACAGGCTCAGGGCCATGGAGCCAAACCTGAGGACTGTACTTGCCCTCTCCAAGGGAATTGTATGTGCCCATTCCAATGGCCACAACCCCACAAATAGGATAACCTCCAAAGTCCCTGAGGCCATCCCAAGAGTTGTGGCTTCCCAGGAAAAAAAGGGGCAATCTGAGCCCATCTGAGCACCTACCTGCACTCAGACCCGTAGACTGATGTCCCCAGAGGTAAAAAGGAACGAACAGGCCCCTAGGCACTAATCGGATCCATTGCTTTGGTTTCCAGGCATCTCTACTCAGAGGCCTGGATTTCAATACCAGCATATGGCTGTTTCTTGACTCACCCATCAAAACAAATCTCATCTACACATGGGAAACATGCACGTTGGAGCTGTGTCAAAGCCTCTGTATATGGGAACCCTTCAGGGCCCCAGGGCCACCGCTTCATTCCAAGGTCTCCATAGACACAAAAACATATTAGGACACATCCACAGGAGAGTCCATTTCAACTCAGCCTCCTCGGTTGCCCCCCACATCCAGCAGATCTAACCTGTCTTGTTGCTTGGAGACAATTGGAATGCGAGGTGGGCTACCCAGCCATCCATCCTTAGAACCCTGCTCAGAATCGTTGGCCTGGAGCCAACCAACAGGTCTCAATTGTCCTGCAGAAGAATCTTTGCAGCTGGTAGCTTCTCACAACTCCCATCGTGGGAAAACACCCATGGCTTCGTGATCCAACCCCCCCTTCCAGAAGGGGCCATCAGGGACAGAAAGTCCAACATGAGCGATCGTCTGACCTTTGCCCTGACTTCAGATGCACGAGATCTCGATTGAGGTCTGTAGATTGTGCCTGCCATATCCTCACCCAGAAACCTAGGGCTAGCTTGGGTTCTCAGTCTTCCGTCCTCAGACTACTGGCCCACAAGCCCTCCAGTTTGGCAAACCAGAACTACCATGCTGCACTCTGCCTGCCCCCCAGAAGAAAAACCTTGCCCTCTGGGGCTACCCAGAATCCCCAAATGAGGATCAACTTGCACGCCATTCGGCTGTACCCCAAATATGTAGGCTGACCTGGGCACTATTGCCTTTCTGACCCAGCCTGAGCCTGGACCTCCTGGCCCCACCCAGACAGCTGGCAGCACACTGAGCACATTAGACCTGCCATGGCCTTAGGTCGTCATCTCATCTCAACCTCGGTTTCCAGGCTTCAGAACCTAGACCTGATCTCCATCACTGCCCTGGTTTGAAAATGATGCATAAATCAGAACTCCTTCCCCATGGCAAGAAACCTTGTGGTTGGCATGTTGTCCAACGTTCAGTGTAGTTGAAACCAGTGTGGCCCATGAGGCCCCGCCCATGCTAGCGGGCCACATTGGTCACAAACACACATTGTGACCCTCAGCCTGAGCCCAGTCCTCAGGTAAGGCCTCTCAGTGGCTGGATGCAGAGACAGCATATTGGGCTTGCCATGCCCCTAGGCCCCAATTTTTATCCATAGTTCGGGTTGTCCCTTCACTCTGCCCCAGAGCTCTGCTTTGGAATTCCTCTTTTGGTGGGACACCTGAGGTAACAAAACTGAAATGAGTCCTCCCATCCCACAGATTTACGAAAAGCAATTGGGATCACGCCAAATCCACAGAGAGGAAGATTCGTCCACGGCCCATGAGGACTCCCCAACATTCCATGGCCATCGTTGATACAAAATCCAGAGACAATAGCCTGAGCAAGGGCCTCAGACTCGCTCATTCTTCATATCCTGAAGAGTTCTTCTCATGGTTTGTAGATCGGGCGTGCCATACCAAAGTCCCCACACCTAAGCTGAGTTTGTGTTTTCAGACTTCTGTCCTCAAAGTCCTGGGCCACACTCCCTCCAGCTGGGGCCCCTGGAGCCACACATTAGGACTGCGCCCACCCAATCCATGGGAATTCTGCCCATTCCATTGTCAAAAATCGTACAAATTAGGAGAACCCTCCAAAGTCCCTGAGGCCATCCCTATAGTGTAGGTCGCCCGGGACAAAAAAAAAAAAAAAAAAAGTTGATACCAGCTGAGCATCTACCTCCACTCATACCAGAGATGGATATCCCCAGAGAAGAAGATTGAACCAGACACAACCTGAGGTATATCGGATCCATTGCTTTGGTTTACAGGCATGTCTCCTCAAAAGCCTGGATTCCAATACCAGCAGAGGGGATTTCCTGAGGCACCCATCAGAACAAATCTCGTCTCCACAAGGAAACTTGTGCATGGGAGCTATGCCAAAGCTTAGGAGAATACTTCAGGGTCCCGGTGCCACCTCCCCATTCCAAGGTCCTCATGGACACAAATACACGTTAGGACCCATCCTCTGGAAAGTGCATTTCAACTCAGCCACCCCTGTTGCTCCCGCAGATCCATTAGATCTAAACTGTCTTGTGCTAGGGGACAATTGGAAGGCGAGGCGGACTTCCCTGGCATTCATTCTGGAACGGTGCTCTGGAGTCATTCCATATGGGATGTCATGGAGCTGTCCAACAGGTCTCAATTGTCCCGCAGAAGGAATCCTTGAAGGGAACATCCCACATCTCCCAACGTGGAAAACCTCCATGGCCTCGAGATTCCGCTCCCTTTATGAAGGGGCCGTCATACACAGAAACTCCAACCTGAGCCAACGTCGGATCCTCGCCCTGACTTCAGATGCATGAGATATTGGTACAGATCTGCAGGGGTACCTGCCGTGCCCTCACCATGAATCCGAAGTCTAGCTTGTGTTCTCAGACTTCCGTCCTCACTCTCCTGGCCCCGAAGCCCACAAGTTTGGCAATTCCGGACCGACAATGAAGCACTCTGCCTGCCCTCTAGAAAAAATATATTGCCTAATGAGCAGCCCAGGCAGCTTAAATGAAGATAAACCTACACGGCACTCGAATGTACCCAAATTATATAGTCTAACCTGGGCAATAATGCACTGTCTGACACAACCTGAGCCCGGACCTGCTGATCAACACCCAGACACCTGACCGCACGCTGAGCACATCAGACCCGCCATGGCCTTAGGTCATCATCTCTTCCCTACCTCAGTTTTCAGGCTTCAGAACCTAGACCTTATCTCCAATCACTGCCCACGGGTGACTGTGATGCAGAAATCAGAACTCTTCCTGACCCATGGCAAGAAACCTTGTGGTTGGCATGTTGTCCAACGTTCAGTGTAGGAGAAACAAGCATTCACCCTGAGGCCCCGCCCATTCTTGAGTGCGATGAGAGCATAAACACGCATTGTGACCTCAGCGTGAGTCCTGTCCTCTAGTAAGTCCTCTCAGTGGCTGGACCATTAGATGTCATAATGGGCTTGACATGTCCCTAGTCCCCAATTTTTAACCAGATTTCTGGTTGTCCAGTCGCCCCACCCCAGGGCTCTACTCTGGAATCCCTCATTTGGTGGGACATCTGAGGTTGAAAAACAAAATGAAACAAATCGACAACAACAACAAAAAAACGGACTTCTTCCATCCCCAGAATGACCCCAAACTCTTTGGACGGGACCGAACCCCCAGAGAGTAAGACTCGTCAATTTCCCATGATGTCACCCGGCAATTTCACGACCATGAGTGACACGATATCCAGAGACAAAAACTTGAGCAAGAGCCTCACACTCGCCCTTTTTTCATATCCCTAAGTGTGCTCCTCATTGTCTGTAGATCAGTCCTGCCATACCTATGACCCAAAACACAAGCCGAGTTTGTGCTTTCAGACAACTGTCCAAACAGCTCTGGCCTACACACCCTACAGGCTCAGAGCCCTGGGGCCAAACCTGAGGACTGTACTTGCCCTCTCCAAGGGAATTGTATGTGCCCATTCCAATGGCCACAACCCTACTAATAGTATAACCTCCAAAGTCCCTGAGGCCATCCCAATAATTGTGGCTTCCCAGGACAAACAGGGGCAATCTGAGCCCATCTGAGCACCTACCTGCACTCAGACCCGTAGACTGATGTCCCCAGAGGTAAAAAGGAACGAACAGGCCCCTAGGCACTAATCGGATCCATTGCTTTGGTTTCCAGGCATCTCTCCTCAGAGGCCTGGATTTCAATACCAGCATATGGCTGTTTCTTGACTCAACCATCAGAACAAATCTCATCTACACATGGGAAACATGCACGTTGGAGTTGTGTCAAAGCCTCTGTTTGGGAGAACCCTTCAGGGCCCCAGGGCCACCGCTTCATTCCAAGGTCTCCATAGACACAAAAACATATTAGGACACATCCACAGGAGAGTCCATTTCAACTCAGCCTCCTCTGTTGCCCCCCACATCCAGCAGATCTAACCTGTCTTGTTGCTTGGAGACCATTGGAATGCGAGGTGGGCTACCCAGCCATCCATCCTTAGAACCCTGCTCGGAATCGTTGGCCTGGAGCCAACCAAAAGGTCTCAATTGTCCTGCAGAAGAATCTTTGCAGTTTGGAGCTTCTCACAACTCCCATCGTGGGAAAACCCCCATGTCCTCGTAATCCAACCCCCTTCAAAAAAGGGCCATCAGGGCAGAAAGTCCAACCTGAGGGATCGTCTGATCCTTGCCCTGACTTCAGATGCACGAGATCTCGATTGAGGTCTGTAGATTGTGCCTGCCATATCCTCACCCAGAAACCTAGGCCTAGCTTGGTTTCTCAGACTCCGTCCTCAGACTACTGGCCCACAAGCCCTCCAGTTGGGCAATCCAGAACTACAATGCCGCACTCTGCCTGCCCTACAGAAGTCAAATATTGCCCTCAGGGCTACCCCGAAACCCCAAATGAGGATCAACCTGCACGCCATTCGGCTGTACCCCAAACATATAGGCTGACCTGGGCACTATTTCCCCTTCTGACCCAGCCTGAGCCTGGACCTCCTGGTCCCACCCAGACAGCTGGCCGCACACTGAGCACATCGGACCCGCCATGGCCTTAGGTCGTCATCTCTTCCCAACTGCGGTTTTCAGGCTCCAGAACCTAGACCTTATCTCCAACCACTGCCCAGGGTTGAAAATGATGCAGAAATCAGAACTCTTTCCCCATGGCAAGAAACCTTGTGGTTGGCATGTTGTCTAACGTTCAGTGTAGTTGAAACAAGCGTGGCCCATGAGGCCCAGCCCATGCTTGCGGGCCACATTGGTCACAAACACACATTGTGACCCTCAGCCTGAGCCCAGGCCTCAGGTAAGGCCTCTCAGGGCCTATATGAAGAAACAGCATATTGGGCTTTTCATGCCCCTAGGCCCCAATTTTTAACCATAGTTCGGGGTGTCCCTTCACTCTTCCCCAGGGCTCTGCTTTGGAATTCCTCTTTTGGTGGGACACCTGAGGTAACAAACCTGAAAGGAGTCCTCCCATCCCACAGATTGACGAAAAACAATTGGGATCGGGCCAAATCCACAGAGAGGAAGATTCGTCCATGGCCCATGAGACCTCCACAACATTCCACGGCCATCGCTGAAACAAAATCCAGAGATAAAAGCCTGACCAAGCGCCTCAGACTCGCTCATTCTTCATATCCTGAAGAGTTCTTCTCATGGTTTGTAGATCGGGCGTGCCATACATACGTCCCCAAACTTAAGCTAAGTTTGTGTTTTCAGTCTTCTGTCCTCAAAGTCCTGGGCCACACTCCCTCCAGGCTGGGGCCCCTGGAGCCACACATTAGGACTGCCCCCACCCAATCCATGGGAATTCTGCCCATTCCATTGTCAAAAATCGTACAAATTAGGAGAACCCTCCAAAGTCCCTGAGGCCATCCCAATAGTGTAGGTCGCCCGGGACAAAAAAGGGCGGTTGATACCGGCTGGGCATCTACCTCCACTCATCTACCTCCTCTCATACCAAGAAGATTGAACCAGACAGGACCCGAGGCCATTATCGGATCCATTGCTTTGGTTTACAGGCATGTCTCCTCAAAAGCCTGGATGCCAATACCAGCAGAGGGGATTTCCTGAGGCACCCATCAGAACAAATCTCATCTCCACAAGGAAACTTGTGCATGGGAGCTATGCCAAAGCTTAGGAGAATACTTCAGGGTCCCGGTGCCACCTCCCCATTCCAAGGCCCTCATGGACACAAACACACGTTAGGACCCATACTCTGGAATGTGCATTTCAACTCAGCCACCCCGGTTGCTCCCGCAGATCCATTAGATCTAAACTGTCTTGTTGCTAGGCGACAATTGGAAGGCAAGGCGGACTTCCCAGGCATCCATCCTCGAACGGTGCTCTGGAGTCATTCCATATGGGATGTCCTGGAGCTGTCCAACAGGTCTCAATTGTCCCGCAGAAGGAATCCTTGAAGGGGGCATCCCACATCTCCCAACGTGGAAAACCTCCATGGCCTCGAGATTCCGCTCCCTTCATGAAGGGGCCGTCATGCACAGAAACTCCAACCTGAGCCAACGTGGGATCCTCGCCCTGACTTCAGATGCATGAGATATTGGTTCAGATCTGGAGGGGGTACCTGCCGTGCCCTCACCCTGAATCCGAAGTCTAGCTTGTGTTCTCAGACTTCCGTCCTCACTCTCCTGGCCCCGAAGCCCTCAAGTTTGGCAATTCCGGACCGACAATGAAGCACTCTGCCTGCCCTCTAGAAAAAATTGATTGCCTAATGAGCAGCCCAGGCAGCTTAAATGAGGATAAACCTACACGGCACTCGAATGTTCCCAACTTATATAGTCTAACCTGGGCACTAATGCACTGTCTGACACAACCTGAGCCCGGACCTGCTGACCAACACCCAGACAGCTGACCGCACGCTGAGCACATCAGACCCGCCATGGCCTTAGGTCATCATCTCTTCCCTACCTCAGTTTTCAGGCTTCAGAACCTAGACCTTATCTCCAATCACTGCCCACGGGTGACTGTGATGCAGAAATCAGAACTCTTCCTGACCCATGGCAAGAAACCTTGTGGTTGGCATGTTGTCCAACGTTCAGTGTAGGAGAAACAAGCATTCACCCTGAGGCCCCGCCCATTCTTGAGTGCGACGAGAGCATAAACACGCATTGTGACCTCAGCGTGTGTCCTGTCCTCTAGTAAGTCCTCTCAGTGGCTGGACCATTAGATGTCATAATGGGCTTGATATGTCCCTAGTCCCCAATTTTTAACCAGATTCCTGGTTGTTCAGTCGCCCCACCCCAGGGCTCTACTATGGAATCCCTCATTTGGTGGGACATCTGAGGTTGAAAAACAAAATGAAACAAATCGACAACAACAACAAAACGGACTTCTTCCATCCCCAGAATGACCCCAAACTCTTTGGACGGGACCGAACCCGCAGAGAATAAGACTCGTCCATTTCCCATGAAGTCACCCGGCAATTTCACGACCATGAGTGACACGATATCCAGAGACAAAAACTTGAGCAAGAGCCTCACACTCGCCCTTTTTTCATATCCCGAAGTGTTCTCCTCATGGTCTGTAGATCAGTCCTGCCATACCTATGACCCAAAACATAAGCCGAGTTTGTGTTTTCAGACAACTGTCCAAAGAGCTCTGGCCTACACACCCTACAGGCTCAGGGCCCTGGAGCCAAACCTGAGGACTGTACTTGCCCTCTCCAAGGGAATTGTATGTGCCCATTCCAATGGCCACAACCCTACTAGTAGGATAACCTCCAAAGTCCCTGAGGCCATCCCAATAGTTGTGGCTTCCCAGGACAAACAGGGGCAATCTGAGCCCATCTGAGCACCTACCTGCACTCAGACCCGTAGACTGATGTCCCCAGAGGTAAAAAGGAACGAACAGGCCCCTAGGCACTAATCGGATCCATTGCTTTGTTTTCCAGGCATCTCTCCTCAGAGGCCTGGATTTCAATACCAGCATATGGCTGTTTCTTGACTCACCCATCAGAACAAATCTCATCTACACATGGGAAACATGCACGTTGGAGCTGTGTCAAAGCCTCTGTTTAGGAGAACCCTTCAGGGCCCCAGGGCCACCGCTTCATTCCAAGGTCTCCATAGACACAAAAACATATTAGGACACATCCACAGGAGAGTCCATTTCAACTCAACCTCCTCGGTTGCCCCCCACATCCAGCAGATCTAACCTGTCTTGTTGCTTGGAGACCATTGGAATGCGAGGTGGGCTACCCAGCCATCCATCCTTAGAACCCTGCTCGGAGTCGTTGGCCTGGAGCCAACCAACAGGTCTCAATTGTCCTGCAGAAGAATCTTTGCAGTTTGGAGCTTCTCAAAACTCCCATCGTGGGAAAACCCTCATGTCCTCGTGATCCAACCCCCCCTTCCAGAAGGGGCCATCAGGGCAGAAAGTCCAACCTGAGCGATCGTCTGATCCTTGCCCTGACTTCAGATGCACGAGATCTCTATTGAGGTCTGTAGATTGTGCCTGCCATATGCTCACACAGACACCTAGGCCTAGCTTGGGTTCTCAGACTCCGTCCTCAGACTACTGCCCCACAAGCCCTCCAGTTTGGCAATCGAGAACTACAATGCCGCACTCTGCCTGCCCTATAGATGTAAAATATTGCCCTCAGGGCTACCCCGAAACCCCAAATGAGGATCAACCTGCACGCCATTCGGCTGTACCCCAAACATATAGGCTGACCTGGGCACTATTTCCCCTTCTGACCCAGCCTGAGCCTGGACCTCCTGGTCCCACCCAGACAGCTGGCCGCACACTGAGCACATCGGACCCGCCATGGCCTTAGGTCGTCATCTCTTCCCAACTGCGGTTTTCAGGCACCAGAACCTAGACCTTATCTCCAACCACTGCCCAGGGTTGAAAATGATGCAGAAATCAGAACTCTTTCCCCATGGCAAGAAACCTTGTGCTTGGCATGTTGTCCAACGTTCAGTATAGTAGAAACAAGCGTGGCCCATGAGGCCCAGCCCATGCATGCGGGCCACATTGGTCACAAACACACATTGTGACCCTCAGCCTGAGCCCAGTCCTCAGGTAAGGCCTCTCAGGCCTATGTGAAGAGACAGCATATTGGGCTTGCTATGCCCCTAGGCCCCAATTTTTTAACCATAGTTCGGGTTGTCCCTTCACTCTTCCCCAGGGCTCTGCTTTGGAATCCCTCTTTTGGTGGGACACCTGAGATAACAAACCTGAAAGGAGTCCTCCCATCCCACAGATTGACGAAAAACAATTGGGATCGGTCCAAATCCACAGAGAGGAAGATTCGTCCATGGCCCATGAGACCTCCCCAACATTCCACGGCCATCGCTGAAACAAAATCCAGAGACAAAAGCCTGAGCAAGCGCCTCAGACTCGCTCATTCTTCATATCCTGAAGAGTTCTTCTCATGGTTTGTAGATCGGGCGTGCCATACCTACGTCCCCAAACTTAAGCTGAGTTTGTGTTTTCAGTCTTCTGTCCTCAAAGTCCTGGGCCACACTCCCTCCAGGCTGGGGCCCCTGGAGCCACACATTAGGATTGCCCCCACCCAATCCATGGCAATTCTGCCCATTCCATTGTCAAAAATCGTACAAATTAGGAGAACCCTCCAAAGTCCCTAAGGCCATCCCTATAGTGTAGGTCGCCCGGGACAAAAAATGGGTGGTTGATACCGGCTGAGCATCTACCTCCACTCATCTACCTCCATTCATACCAAGGAGATTGAACCAGACAGGACCCGAGGCCATTATCGAATCCATTGCTTTGGTTTACAGGCATGTCTCCTCAAAAGCCTGGATTCCAATACCAGCAGAGGGGATTTCCTGAGGCACTCATCAGAACAAATCTCGTCTCCACAAGGAAACTTGTGCATGGTAGCTAAGCCAAAGCTTAGGAGAATACTTCAGGGTCCCGGTGCCACCTCCCCATTCCAAGGTCCTCATGGACACAAATACACGTTAGGACCCATCCTCTGGAAAGTGCATTTCAACTCAGCCACCCCTGTTGCTCCCGCAGATCCATTAGATCTAAACTGTCTTGTGCTAGGGGACAATTGGAAGGCGAGGCGGACTTCCCTGGCATTCATTCTGGAACGGTGCTCTGGAGTCATTCCATATGGGATGTCATGGAGCTGTCCAACAGGTCTCAATTGTCCCGCAGAAGGAATCCTTGAAGGGAACATCCCACATCTCCCAACGTGGAAAACCTCCATGGCCTCGAGATTCCGCTCCCTTCATGAAGGGGCCGTCATGCACAGAAACTCCAACCTGAGCCAACGTCGGATCCTCGCCCTGACTTCAGATGCATGAGATATTGGTTCAGATCTGCAGGAGGTACCTGCCGTGCCCTCACCCTGAATCCGAAGTCTAGCTTGTGTTCTCAGACTTCCGTCCTCACTCTCCTGGCCCCGAAGCCCTCAAGTTTGGCAATTCCGGACCGACAATGAAGCACTCTGCCTGCCCTCTAGAAAAAATATATTGCCTAATGAGCAGCCCAGGTAGCTTAAATGAGGATAAACCTAAACGGCACTCGAATGTACCCAAATTATATAGTCTAACCTGGGCTCTAATGCACTGTCTGACACAACCTGAGCCCGGACCTGCTGACCAACACCCAGACAGCTGACCGCACGCTGAGCACATCAGACCCGCCATGGCCTTAGGTCATCATCTCTTCCCTACCTCAGTTTTCAGGCTTCAGAACCTAGACCTTATCTCCAATCACTGCCCACGGGTGACTGTGATGCAGAAATCAGAACTCTTCCTAACCCATGGCAAGAAACCTTGTGGTTCGCATTTTGTCCAACGTTCAGTGTAGGAGAAACCAGGATTCACCCTGAGGCCCCGCCCATTCTTGAGTGCGACGAGAGCATAAACACGCATTGTGACCTCAGCGTGAGTCCTGTCCTCTAGTAAGTCCTCTCAGTGGCTGGACCATTAGATGTCATAATGGGCTTGACATGTCCCTTGTCCCCAATTTTTAACCAGATTTCTGGTTGTCCAGTCGCCCCACCCCAGGGCTCTACTATGGAATCCCTCATTTGGTGGGACATCTGAGGTTGAAAAACAAAATGAAACAAATCGACAACAACAAAAAAACGGACTTCTTCCATCCCCAGAATGACCCCAAACTCTTTGGACGGGACCGAACCCCCAGAGAGTATGACTCGTCCATTTCCCATGAAGTCACCCGGCAATTTCACGACCATGAGTGACACGATATCCAGAGACAAAAACTTGAGCAAGAGCCTCACACTCGCCCTTTTTTCATATCCCGAAGTGTTCTCCTCATGGTCTGTAGATCAGTCCTGCCATACCTATGACCCAAAACATAAGCCGAGTTTGTGTTTTCAGACAACTGTCCAAACAGCTCTGGCCTACACACCCTACAGGCTCAGGGCCCTGGAGCCAAACCTGAGGACTGTACTTGCCCTCTCCAAGGGAATTGTATGTGCCCATTCCAATGGCCACAACCCTACTAGTAGGATAACCTCCAAAGTCCCTGAGGCCATCCCAATAGTTGTGGCTTCCCAGGACAAACAGGGGCAATCTGAGCCCATCTGAGCACCTACCTGCACTCAGACCCGTAGACTGATGTCCCCAGAGGTAAATAGGAACGAACAGGCCCCTAGGCATTAATCGGATCCATTGCTTTGGTTTCCAGGCATCTCTCCTCAGAGGCCTGGATTTCAATACCAACATATGGCTGTTTCTTGACTCACCCATTAGAACAAATCTCATCTACACATGGGAAACATGCACGTTGGAGCTGTGTCAAAGCCTCTGTTTGGGAGAACCCTTCAGGGCCCAGGGCCACCGCTTCATTCCAAGGTCTCCATAGACACGAAAACATATTAGGACACATCCACAGGAGAGTCCATTTCAACTCAGCCTCCTCGGTTGCCCCCCACATCCAGCAGATCTAACCTGTCTTGTTGCTTGGAGTCAATTGGAATGCGAGGTGGGCTACCCAGTTATCCATCCTTAGAACCCTGCTCGGAGTCGTTGGCCTGGAGCCAACCAACAGGTCTCAATTGTCCTGCAGAAGAATCTTTGCAGTTTGGAGCTTCTCAAAACTCCCATCGTGGGAAAACCCCCATGTCCTCGTGATCCAACCCCCTTCAAGAAAGGGCCATCAGGGCAGAAAGTCCAACCTGAGCGATCGTCTGATCCTTGCCCTGACTTCAGATGCACGAGATCTCTATTGAGGTCTGTAGATTGTGCCTGCCATATGCTCACCCAGACACCTAGGCCTAGCTTGGGTTCTCAGACTCCGTCCTCAGACTACTGCCCCACAAGCCCTCCAGTTTGCAATCGAGAACTACAATGCCGCACTCTGCCTGCCCTATAGATGTAAAATATTGCCCTCAGGGCTACCCCGAAACCCCAAATGAGGATCAACCTGCACGCCATTCGGCTGTACCCCAAACATATAGGCTGACCTGGGCACTATTTCCCCTTCTGACCCAGCCTGAGCCTGGACCTCCTGGTCCCACCCAGACAGCTGGCCGCACACTGAGCACATCGGACCCGCCATGGCCTTAGGTCGTCATCTCTTCCCAACTGCGGTTTTCAGGCTCCAGAACCTAGACCTTATCTCCAACCACTGCCCAGGGTTGAAAATGATGCAGAAATCAGAACTCTTTCCCCATGGCAAGAAACCTTGTGCTTGGCATGTTGTCCAACGTTCAGTATAGTAGAAACAAGCGTGGCCCATGAGGCCCAGCCCATGCATGCGGGCCACATTGGTCACAAACACACATTGTGACCCTCAGCCTGAGCCCAGTCCTCAGGTAAGGCCTCTCAGGCCTATGTGAAGAGACAGCATATTGGGCTTGCTATGCCCCTAGGCCCCAATTTTTAACCATAGTTCGGGTTGTCCCTTCACTCTTCCCCAGGGCTCTGCTTTGGAATCCCTCTTTTGGTGGGACACCTGAGATAACAAACCTGAAAGGAGTCCTCCCATCCCACAGATTGACGAAAAACAATTGGGATCGGGCCAAATCCACAGAGAGGAAGATTCGTCCATGGCCCATGAGACCTCCCCAACATTCCACGGCCATCGCTGAAACAAAATCCAGAGACAAAAGCCTGAGCAAGCGCCTCAGACTCGCTCATTCTTCATATCCTGAAGAGTTCTTCTCATGGTTTGTAGATCGGGCGTGCCATACCTACGTCCCCAAACTTAAGCTGAGTTTGTGTTTTCAGTCTTCTGTCCTCAAAGTCCTGGGCCACACTCCCTCCAGGCTGGGGCCCCTGGAGCCACACATTAGGACTGCCCCCACCCAATCCATGGCAATTCTGCCCATTCCATTGTCAAAAATCGTACAAATTAGGAGAACCCTCCAAAGTCCCTGAGGCCATCCCTATAGTGTAGGTCGCCCGGGACAAAAAATGGGTGGTTGATACCGGCTGAGCATCTACCTCCACTCATCTACCTCCATTCATACCAAGGAGATTGAACCAGACAGGACCCGAGGCCATTATCGAATCCATTGCTTTGGTTTACAGGCATGTCTCCTCAAAAGCCTGGATTCCAATACCAGCAGAGGGGATTTCCTGAGGCACTCATCAGAACAAATCTCGTGTCCACAAGGAAACTTGTGCATGGTAGCTAAGCCAAAGCTTAGGAGAATACTTCAGGGTCCCGGTGCCACCTCCCCATTCCAAGGTCCTCATGGACACAAATACACGTTAGGACCCATCCTCTGGAAAGTGCATTTCAACTCAGCCACCCCTGTTGCTCCCGCAGATCCATTAGATCTAAACTGTCTTGTGCTAGGGGACAATTGGAAGGCGAGGCGGACTTCCCTGGCATTCATTCTGGAACGGTGCTCTGGAGTCATTCCATATGGGATGTCATGGAGCTGTACAACAGGTCTCAATTGTCCCGCAGAAGAAATTCTTGAAGGGAACATCCCACATCTCCCAACGTGGAAAACCTCCATGGCCTCGAGATTCCGCTCCCTTCATGAAGGGGCCGTCATGCACAGAAACTCCAACCTGAGCCAACGTCGGATCCTCGCCCTGACTTCAGATGCATGAGATATTGGTTCAGATCTGCAGGAGGTACCTGCCGTGCCCTCACCCTGAATCCGAAGTCTAGCTTGTGTTCTCAGACTTCCGTCCTCACTCTCCTGGCCCCGAAGCCCTCAAGTTTGGCAATTCCGGACCGACAATGAAGCACTCTGCCTGCCCTCTAGAAAAAATATATTGCCTAATGAGCAGCCCAGGTAGCTTAAATGAGGATAAACCTAAACGGCACTCGAATGTACCCAAATTATATAGTCTAACCTGGGCACTAATGCACTGTCTGACACAACCTGAGCCCGGACCTGCTGACCAACACCCAGACAGCTGACCGCACGCTGAGCACATCAGACCCGCCATGGCCTTAGGTCATCATCTCTTCCCTACCTCAGTTTTCAGGCTTCAGAACCTAGACCTTATCTCCAATCACTGCCCACGGGTGACTGTGATGCAGAAATCAGAACTCTTCCTAACCCATGGCAAGAAACCTTGTGGTTCGCATTTTGTCCAACGTTCAGTGTAGGAGAAACCAGCATTCACCCTGAGGCCCCGCCCATTCTTGAGTGCGACGAGAGCATAAACACGCATTGTGACCTCAACGTGAGTCCTGTCCTCTAGTAAGTCCTCTCAGTGGCTGGACCATTAGATGTCATAATGGGCTTGACATGTCCCTTGTCCCCAATTTTTAACCAGATTTCTGGTTGTCCAGTCGCCCCACCCCAGGGCTCTACTATGGAATCCCTCATTTGGTGGGACATCTGAGGTTGAAAAACAAAATGAAACAAATCGACAACAACAAAAAAACGGACTTCTTCCATCCCCAGAATGACCCCAAACTCTTTGGACGGGACCGAACCCCCAGAGAGTATGACTCGTCCATTTCCCATGAAGTCACCCGGCAATTTCACGACCATGAGTGACACGATATCCAGAGACAAAAACTTGAGCAAGAGCCTCACACTCGCCCTTTTTTCATATCCCGAAGTGTTCTCCTCATGGTCTGTAGATCAGTCCTGCCATACCTATGACCCAAAACATAAGCCGAGTTTGTGTTTTCAGACAACTGTCCAAACAGCTCTGGCCTACACACCCTACAGGCTCAGGGCCCTGGAGCCAAACCTGAGGACTGTACTTGCCCTCTCCAAGGGAATTGTATGTGCCCATTCCAATGGCCACAACCCTACTAGTAGGATAACCTCCAAAGTCCCTGAGGCCATCCCAATAGTTGTGGCTTCCCAGGACAAACAGGGGCAATCTGAGCCCATCTGAGCACCTACCTGCACTCAGACCCGTAGACTGATGTCCCCAGAGGTAAATAGGAACGAACAGGCCCCTAGGCATTAATCGGATCCATTGCTTTGGTTTCCAGGCATCTCTCCTCAGAGGCCTGGATTTCAATACCAACATATGGCTGTTTCTTGACTCACCCATTAGAACAAATCTCATCTACACATGGGAAACATGCACGTTGGAGCTGTGTCAAAGCCTCTGTTTGGGAGAACCCTTCAGGGCCCAGGGCCACCGCTTCATTCCAAGGTCTCCATAGACACGAAAACATATTAGGACACATCCACAGGAGAGTCCATTTCAACTCAGCCTCCTCGGTTGCCCCCCACATCCAGCAGATCTAACCTGTCTTGTTGCTTGGAGTCAATTGGAATGCGAGGTGGGCTACCCAGTTATCCATCCTTAGAACCCTGCTCGGAGTCGTTGGCCTGGAGCCAACCAACAGGTCTCAATTGTCCTGCAGAAGAATCTTTGCAGTTTGGAGCTTCTCAAAACTCCCATCGTGGGAAAACCCCCATGTCCTCGTGATCCAACCCCCTTCAAGAAAGGGCCATCAGGGCAGAAAGTCCAACCTGAGCGATCGTCTGATCCTTGCCCTGACTTCAGATGCACGAGATCTCTATTGAGGTCTGTAGATTGTGCCTGCCATATGCTCACCCAGACACCTAGGCCTAGCTTGGGTTCTCAGACTCCGTCCTCAGACTACTGCCCCACAAGCCCTCCAGTTTGCAATCGAGAACTACAATGCCGCACTCTGCCTGCCCTATAGATGTAAAATATTGCCCTCAGGGCTACCCCGAAACCCCAAATGAGGATCAACCTGCACGCCATTCGGCTGTACCCCAAACATATAGGCTGACCTGGGCACTATTTCCCCTTCTGACCCAGCCTGAGCCTGGACCTCCTGGTCCCACCCAGACAGCTGGCCGCACACTGAGCACATCGGACCCGCCATGGCCTTAGGTCGTCATCTCTTCCCAACTGCGGTTTTCAGGCTCCAGAACCTAGACCTTATCTCCAACCACTGCCCAGGGTTGAAAATGATGCAGAAATCAGAACTCTTTCCCCATGGCAAGAAACCTTGTGCTTGGCATGTTGTCCAACGTTCAGTATAGTTGAAACAAGCGTGGCCCATGAGGCCCAGCCCATGCATGCGGGCCACATTGGTCACAAACACACATTGTGACCCTCAGCCTGAGCCCAGTCCTCAGGTAAGGCCTCTCAGGCCTATGTGAAGAGACAGCATATTGGGCTTGCTATGCCCCTAGGCCCCAATTTTTAACCATAGTTCGGGTTGTCCCTTCACTCTTCCCCAGGGCTCTGCTTTGGAATCCCTCTTTTGGTGGGACACCTGAGATAACAAACCTGAAAGGAGTCCTCCCATCCCACAGATTGACGAAAAACAATTGGGATCGGGCCAAATCCACAGAGAGGAAGATTCGTCCATGGCCCATGAGACCTCCCCAACATTCCACGGCCATCGCTGAAACAAAATCCAGAGACAAAAACCTGAGCAAGCGCCTCAGACTCGCTCATTCTTCATATCCTGAAGAGTTCTTCTCATGGTTTGTAGATCGGGCGTGCCATACCTACGTCCCCAAACTTAAGCTGAGTTTGTGTTTTCAGTCTTCTGTCCTCAAAGTCCTGGGCCACACTCCCTCCAGGCTGGGGCCCCTGGAGCCACACATTAGGACTGCCCCCACCCAATCCATGGCAATTCTGCCCATTCCATTGTCAAAAATCGTACAAATTAGGAGAACCCTCCAAAGTCCCTGAGGCCATCCCTATAGTGTAGGTCGCCCGGGACAAAAAATGGGTGGTTGATACCGGCTGAGCATCTACCTCCACTCATCTACCTCCATTCATACCAAGGAGATTGAACCAGACAGGACCCGAGGCCATTATCGAATCCATTGCTTTGGTTTACAGGCATGTCTCCTCAAAAGCCTGGATTCCAATACCAGCAGAGGGGATTTCCTGAGGCACTCATCAGAACAAATCTCGTCTCCACAAGGAAACTTGTGCATGGTAGCTAAGCCAAAGCTTAGGAGAATACTTCAGGGTCCCGGTGCCACCTCCCCATTCCAAGGTCCTCATGGACACAAATACACGTTAGGACCCATCCTCTGGAAAGTGCATTTCAACTCAGCCACCCCTGTTGCTCCCGCAGATCCATTAGATCTAAACTGTCTTGTGCTAGGGGACAATTGGAAGGCGAGGCGGACTTCCCTGGCATTCATTCTGGAACGGTGCTCTGGAGTCATTCCATATGGGATGTCATGGAGCTGTACAACAGGTCTCAATTGTCCCGCAGAAGAAATTCTTGAAGGGAACATCCCACATCTCCCAACGTGGAAAACCTCCATGGCCTCGAGATTCCGCTCCCTTCATGAAGGGGCCGTCATGCACAGAAACTCCAACCTGAGCCAACGTCGGATCCTCGCCCTGACTTCAGATGCATGAGATATTGGTTCAGATCTGCAGGAGGTACCTGCCGTGCCCTCACCCTGAATCCGAAGTCTAGCTTGTGTTCTCAGACTTCCGTCCTCACTCTCCTGGCCCCGAAGCCCTCAAGTTTGGCAATTCCGGACCGACAATGAAGCACTCTGCCTGCCCTCTAGAAAAAATATATTGCCTAATGAGCAGCCCAGGTAGCTTAAATGAGGATAAACCTAAACGGCACTCGAATGTACCCAAATTATATTGTCTAACCTGGGCACTAATGCACTGTCTGACACAACCTGAGCCCGGACCTGCTGACCAACACCCAGACAGCTGACCGCACGCTGAGCACATCAGACCCGCCATGGCCTTAGGTCATCATCTCTTCCCTACCTCAGTTTTCAGGCTTCAGAACCTAGACCTTATCTCCAATCACTGCCCACAGGTGGTTGTGATGCAGAAATCAGAACTCTTCCTGACCCATGGCAAGAAACCTTGTGGTTCGCATGTTGTCCAACGTTCAGTGTAGGATAAACCAGCATTCAACCTGAGGCCCCGCCCATTCTTGAGTGCGACGAGAGCATAAACACGCATTGTGACCTCAGCGTGAGTCCTGTCCTCTAGTAAGTCCTCTCAGTGGCTGGACCATTAGATGTCATAATGGGCTTGACATGTCCCTAGTCCCCAATTTTTAACCAGATTTCTGGTTGTCCAGTCGCCCCACCCCAGGGCTCTACTCTGGAATCCCTCATTTGGTGGGACATATGAGGTTGAAAAACAAAATGAAACAAATCGACAACAACAAAAAAACGGACTTCTTCCATCCCCAGAATGACCCCAAACTCTTTGGACGAGACCGAACCCCCAGAGAGTATGACTCGTCCATTTCCCATGAAGTCACCCGGCAATTTCACGACCATGAGTGACACGATATCCAGAGACAAAAACTTGAGCAAGAGCCTCACACTCGCCCTTTTTTCATATCCCGAAGTGTTCTCCTCATGGTCTGTAGATCAGTCCTGCCATACCTATGTCCCAAAACATAAAACGAGTTTGTGTTTTCAGACAACTGTCCAAACAGCTCTGGCCTACACACCCTACAGGCTCAGGGCCCTGGAGCCAAACCTGAGGACTGTACTTGCCCTCTCCAAGGGAATTGTATGTGCCCATTCCAATGGCCACAACCCTACTAGTAGGATAACCTCCAAAGTCCCTGAGGCCATCCCAATAGTTGTGGCTTCCCAGGACAAACAGGGGCAATCTGAGCCCATCTGAGCACCTACCTGCACTCAGACCCGTAGACTGATGTCCCCAGAGGTAAAAAGGTACGAACAGGCCCCTAGGCACTAATCGGATCCATTGCTTTGGTTTCCAGGCATCTCTCCTCAGAGGCCTGGATTTCAATACCAGCATATGGCTGTTTCTTGACTCACCCATCAGAACAAATCTCATCTACACATGGGAAACATGCACGTTGGAGCTGTGTCAAAGCCTCTGTTTAGGAGAACCCTTCAGGGCCCCAGGGCCACCGCTTCATTCCAAGGTCTCCATAGACACAAAAACATATTAGGACACATCCCAGGAGAGTTCATTTCAACTCAGCCTCCACGGTTGCCCCCCAAATCCAGCAGATCTAACCTGTCTTGTTGCTTGGAGACCATTGGAATGCGAGGTGGGCTACCCAGGCATCCATCCTTAGAACCCTGCTCGGAATCGTTGTCCTGGAGCCAACCAACAGGTCTCAATTGTCCTGCAGAAGAATCTTTGCAGTTTGGAGCTTCTCACAACTCCCATCGTGGGAAAACCCCCATGTCCTCGTGATCCAACACCCTTCAAGAAAGGGCCATCAGGGCAGAAAGTCCAACCTGAGCGATCGTCTGATCCTTGCCCTGACTTCAGATGCACGAGATCTCTATTGAGGTCTGTAGATTGTGCCTGCCATATCCTCACCCAGAAACCTAGGCCTAGCTTGGGTTTTCAGACTCCGTCCTCACACTACTGGCCCACAAGCCCTCCAGTTTGGCAATCCAGAACTACAATGCCGCACTCTGCCTGCCATACAGAAGTAAAACATTGCCCTCATTGCTACCCCGAAACCCCAAATGAAAATCATCCTGCACGCCATTCGGCTGTACCCCAAACATATAGGCTGACCTGGGCACTATTTCCCCTTCTGACCCAGCCTGAGCCTGGACCTCCTGGTCCCACCCAGACAGCTGGCCGCACACTGAGCACATCGGACCCGCCATGGCCTTAGGTCGTCATCTCTTCCCAACTCCGGTTTTCAGGCTCCAGAACCTAGACCTTATCTCCAACCACTGCCCAGGGTTGAAAATGATGCAGAAATCAGAACTCTTTCCCCATGGCAAGAAACCTTGTGGTTGGCATGTTGTCCAACGTTCAGTGTAGTTGAAACAAGCGTGGCCCATGAGGCCCAGCCCATGCTTGCGGGCCACATTGCTCACAAACACACATTGTGACCCTCAGCCTGAGCCCAGTCCTCAGGTAAGGCCTCTCAGGGCCTATATGAAGAGACAGCATATTGGGCTTGCCATGCCCCAAGGCCCCAATTTTTAACCATAGTTCGGGTTGTCCCTTCACTCTTCCCCAGGGCTCTGCTTTGGAATTCCTCTTTTGGTGGGACACCTGAGGTAACAAACCTGAAAGGAGTCCTCCCATCCCACAGATTGACGAAAAACAATTGGGATCGGGCCAAATCCACAGAGAGGAAGATTCGTCCATGGCCCATGAGACCTCCCCAACATTCCACGGCCATCGCTGAAACAAAAGTCAGAGACAAAATCCTGAGCAAGCTCCTCAGACTCGCTCATTCTTCATATCCTGAAGAGTTCTTCTCATGGTTTGTAGATTGGGCGTGCCATACCTACGTCCCCAAACTTAAGCTGAGTTTGTGTTTTCAGTCTTCTGTCCTCAAAGTCCAGGGCCACACTCCCTCCAGGCTGGGGCCCCTGGAGCCACACATTAGGACTGCCCCCACCCAATCCATGGCAATTCTGCCCATTCCATTGTCAAAAATCGTACAAATTAGGAGAACCCTCCAAAGTCCCTGAGGCCATCCCAATAGTGTAGGTCGCCCGGGACCAAAAATGGATGTTTGATACCGGCTGAGCATCTACCTCCACTCATCTACCTCCACTCATACCAAGGAGATTGAACCAGACAGGACCCGAGGCCATTATCGGATCCATTGCTTTGGTTTACAGGCATGTCTCCTCAAAAGCCTGGATTCCAATACCAGCAGAGGGGATTTCCTGAGGCACCCATCAGAACAAATCTCGTCTCCACAAGGAAACTTGTGCATGGGAGCTAAACCAAAGCTTAGGAGAATACTTCAGGGTCCCGGCGCCACCTCCCCATTCCAAGGCCCTCATGGACACTAACACACGTTAGGACCCATCCTCTGGGAAGTGCATTTCAACTCAGCCACCCAGGTTGCTCCCGCAGATCCATTAGATCTAAACTGTCTTGTTGCTAGGAGACAATTGGAAGGCGAGGCAGACTTCCCAGGCATCCATCCTGGTACGGTGCTCTGGAGTCATACCATATGGGATGTCCTGGAGCTGTCCAACAAGTCTCAATTGTCCCGCAGAAGGAATCCTTGAAGGGGGCATCCCACATCTCCCAACGTGGAAAACCTCCATGGCCTCGAGATTCCGCTCCCTTCATGAAGGGGCCGTCATGCACAGAAACTCCAACCTGAGCCAACGTGGGATACTCGCCCTGACTTCAGATGCATGAGATATTGGTTCAGATCTGCAGGAGGTACCTGCCGTGCCCTCACCCTGAATCCGAAGTCTAGCTTGTGTTCTCAGACTTCCGTCCTCACTCTCCTGGCCCCGAAGCCCTCAAGTTTGGCAATTCCGGACCGACAATGAAGCACTCTGCCTGCCCTCTAGAAAAAATATATTGCCTAATGAGCAGCCCAGGCAGCTTAAATGAGGATAAACCTACACGGCACTCGAATGTACCCAAATTATATAGTCTAACCTGGGCACTAATGCACTGTCTGACACAACCTGAGCCCGGACCTGCTGACCAACACCCAGACAGCTGACCGCACGCTGAGCACATCAGACCCGCCATGGCCTTAGGTCATCATCTCTTCCCTACCTCAGTTTTCAGGCTTCAGAACCTAGACCTTATCTCCAATCACTGCCCACGGGTGACTGTGATGCAGAAATTAGAACTCTTCCTGACTCATGGCAAGAAACCTTGTGGTTGACATGTTGTCCAACGTTCAGTGTAGGAAAAAGCAGCATTCACCCTGAGGCCCCGCCCATTCTTGAGTGCGACGAGAGCATAAACACGCCTTGTGACCTCAGCGTGAGTCCTGTCCTCTAGTAAGTCCTCTCAGTGGCTGGACCATTAGATGTCATAATGGGCTTGACATGTCCGTAGTCCCCAATTTTTAACCAGATTTCTGGTTGTCCAGTCGCCCCACCCCAAGGCTCTAATCTGGAATCCCTCATTTGGTGGGACATCTAGGTTGAAAAACAAAATGAAACAAATCGAAAACAACAACAAAAAAACGGACTTCTTCCATCCCCAGAATGACCCCAAACTCTTTGGACGGGACCGAACCCCCAGAGAGTAAGACTCGTCCATTTCCCATGATGTCACCCGGCAATTTCACGACCATGAGTGACACGATATCCAGAGACAAAACTTGAGCAAGAGCCTCACACTCGCCCTTTTTTCATATCCCGAAGTGTTCTCCTCATGGTCTGTAGATCAGTCCTGCCATACCTATGACCCAAAACATAAGCCGAGTTTGTGTTTTCAGACAACTGTCCAAACAGCTCTGGCCTACACACCCTACAGGCTCAGGGCGCTGGAGCCAAACCTGAGGACTGTACTTGCCTCTCCAAGGGAATTGTATGTGCCCATTCCAATGGCCACAACCCTACTAGTAGGATAACCTCCAAAGTCCCTGAGGCCATCCCAATAGTTGTGGCTTCCCAGGACAAACAAGGGCAATCTGAGCCCATCTGAGCACCTACCTGCACTCAGACCCGTAGACTGATGTCCCCAGAGGTAAAAAGGAACGAACAGGCCCCTAGGCACTAATCGGATCCATTGCTTTGTTTTCCAGACATCTCTCCTCAGAGGCCTGGATTTCAATACCATCATATGGCTGTTTCTTGACTCACCCATCAGAACAAATCTCATCTACACATGGGAAACATGCACGTTGGAGCTGTGTCAAAGCCTCTGTTTAGGAGAACCCTTCAGGGTCCCAGGGCCACCGCTTCATTCCAAGGTCTCCATAGACACAAAAACATATTAGGACACATCCACAGGAGAGTCCATTTCAACTCAGCCGCCTCGGTTGCCCCCCACATCCAGCAGATCTAACTTGTCTTGTTGCTTGGAGACAATTGGAATGCGAGGTGGGCTACCCAGCCATCCATCCTTAGAACCCTGCTTGGAATCGTTGGCCTGGAGCCAACCAACAGGTCTCAATTGTCCTGCAGAAGAATCTTTGCAGTTTGGAGCTTCTCACAACTCCCATCGTGGGAAAACCCCCATGTCCTCGTGATCCAACCCCCTTCAAGAAAGGGCCATCAGGGCAGAAAGTCCAACCTGAGCGATCGTCTGATCCTTGCCCTGACTTCAGATGCACGAGATCTCGATTGAGGTCTGTAGATTGTGCCTGCCATATCCTCACCCAGAAACCTAGGCCTAGCTTGGGTTTTCAGACTCCGTCCTCAGACTACTGGCCCACAAGCCCTCCAGTTTGGCAATCCAGAACTACAATGCCGCACTCTGCCTGCCATACAGAAGTAAAACATTGCCCTCATTGCTACCCCGAAACCCCAAATGAGGATCAACCTGCACGCCATTCGGCTGTACCCCAAACATATAGGCTGACCTGGGCACTATTTCCCCTTCTGACCCAGCCTGAGCCTGGACCTCCTGGTCCCACCCAGACAGCTGGCCGCACACTGAGCACATCGGACCCGCCATGGCCTTAGGTCATCATCTCTTCCCTACCTCAGTTTTCAGGCTTCAGAACCTAGACCTTATCTCCAATCACTGCCCACGGGTGACTGTGATGCAGAAATCAGAACTCTTCCTAACCCATGGCAAGAAACCTTGTGGTTCGCATTTTGTCCAACGTTCAGTGTAGGAGAAACCAGGATTCACCCTGAGGCCCCGCCCATTCTTGAGTGCGACGAGAGCATAAACACGCATTGTGACCTCAGCGTGAGTCCTGTCCTCTAGTAAGTCCTCTCAGTGGCTGGACCATTAGATGTCATAATGGGCTTGACATGTCCCTTGTCCCCAATTTTTAACCAGATTTCTGGTTGTCCAGTCGCCCCACCCCAGGGCTCTACTATGGAATCCCTCATTTGGTGGGACATCTGAGGTTGAAAAACAAAATGAAACAAATCGACAACAACAAAAAAACGGACTTCTTCCATCCCCAGAATGACCCCAAACTCTTTGGACGGGACCGAACCCCCAGAGAGTATGACTCGTCCATTTCCCATGAAGTCACCCGGCAATTTCACGACCATGAGTGACACGATATCCAGAGACAAAAACTTGAGCAAGAGCCTCACACTCGCCCTTTTTTCATATCCCGAAGTGTTCTCCTCATGGTCTGTAGATCAGTCCTGCCATACCTATGACCCAAAACATAAGCCGAGTTTGTGTTTTCAGACAACTGTCCAAACAGCTCTGGCCTACACACCCTACAGGCTCAGGGCCCTGGAGCCAAACCTGAGGACTGTACTTGCCCTCTCCAAGGGAATTGTATGTGCCCATTCCAATGGCCACAACCCTACTAGTAGGATAACCTCCAAAGTCCCTGAGGCCATCCCAATAGTTGTGGCTTCCCAGGACAAACAGGGGCAATCTGAGCCCATCTGAGCACCTACCTGCACTCAGACCCGTAGACTGATGTCCCCAGAGGTAAATAGGAACGAACAGGCCCCTAGGCATTAATCGGATCCATTGCTTTGGTTTCCAGGCATCTCTCCTCAGAGGCCTGGATTTCAATACCAACATATGGCTGTTTCTTGACTCACCCATTAGAACAAATCTCATCTACACATGGGAAACATGCACGTTGGAGCTGTGTCAAAGCCTCTGTTTGGGAGAACCCTTCAGGGCCCAGGGCCACCGCTTCATTCCAAGGTCTCCATAGACACGAAAACATATTAGGACACATCCACAGGAGAGTCCATTTCAACTCAGCCTCCTCGGTTGCCCCCCACATCCAGCAGATCTAACCTGTCTTGTTGCTTGGAGTCAATTGGAATGCGAGGTGGGCTACCCAGTTATCCATCCTTAGAACCCTGCTCGGAGTCGTTGGCCTGGAGCCAACCAACAGGTCTCAATTGTCCTGCAGAAGAATCTTTGCAGTTTGGAGCTTCTCAAAACTCCCATCGTGGGAAAACCCCCATGTCCTCGTGATCCAACCCCCTTCAAGAAAGGGCCATCAGGGCAGAAAGTCCAACCTGAGCGATCGTCTGATCCTTGCCCTGACTTCAGATGCACGAGATCTCTATTGAGGTCTGTAGATTGTGCCTGCCATATGCTCACCCAGACACCTAGGCCTAGCTTGGGTTCTCAGACTCCGTCCTCAGACTACTGCCCCACAAGCCCTCCAGTTTGCAATCGAGAACTACAATGCCGCACTCTGCCTGCCCTATAGATGTAAAATATTGCCCTCAGGGCTACCCCGAAACCCCAAATGAGGATCAACCTGCACGCCATTCGGCTGTACCCCAAACATATAGGCTGACCTGGGCACTATTTCCCCTTCTGACCCAGCCTGAGCCTGGACCTCCTGGTCCCACCCAGACAGCTGGCCGCACACTGAGCACATCGGACCCGCCATGGCCTTAGGTCGTCATCTCTTCCCAACTGCGGTTTTCAGGCTCCAGAACCTAGACCTTATCTCCAACCACTGCCCAGGGTTGAAAATGATGCAGAAATCAGAACTCTTTCCCCATGGCAAGAAACCTTGTGCTTGGCATGTTGTCCAACGTTCAGTATAGTAGAAACAAGCGTGGCCCATGAGGCCCAGCCCATGCATGCGGGCCACATTGGTCACAAACACACATTGTGACCCTCAGCCTGAGCCCAGTCCTCAGGTAAGGCCTCTCAGGCCTATGTGAAGAGACAGCATATTGGGCTTGCTATGCCCCTAGGCCCCAATTTTTAACCATAGTTCGGGTTGTCCCTTCACTCTTCCCCAGGGCTCTGCTTTGGAATCCCTCTTTTGGTGGGACACCTGAGATAACAAACCTGAAAGGAGTCCTCCCATCCCACAGATTGACGAAAAACAATTGGGATCGGGCCAAATCCACAGAGAGGAAGATTCGTCCATGGCCCATGAGACCTCCCCAACATTCCACGGCCATCGCTGAAACAAAATCCAGAGACAAAAGCCTGAGCAAGCGCCTCAGACTCGCTCATTCTTCATATCCTGAAGAGTTCTTCTCATGGTTTGTAGATCGGGCGTGCCATACCTACGTCCCCAAACTTAAGCTGAGTTTGTGTTTTCAGTCTTCTGTCCTCAAAGTCCTGGGCCACACTCCCTCCAGGCTGGGGCCCCTGGAGCCACACATTAGGACTGCCCCCACCCAATCCATGGCAATTCTGCCCATTCCATTGTCAAAAATCGTACAAATTAGGAGAACCCTCCAAAGTCCCTGAGGCCATCCCTATAGTGTAGGTCGCCCGGGACAAAAAATGGGTGGTTGATACCGGCTGAGCATCTACCTCCACTCATCTACCTCCATTCATACCAAGGAGATTGAACCAGACAGGACCCGAGGCCATTATCGAATCCATTGCTTTGGTTTACAGGCATGTCTCCTCAAAAGCCTGGATTCCAATACCAGCAGAGGGGATTTCCTGAGGCACTCATCAGAACAAATCTCGTGTCCACAAGGAAACTTGTGCATGGTAGCTAAGCCAAAGCTTAGGAGAATACTTCAGGGTCCCGGTGCCACCTCCCCATTCCAAGGTCCTCATGGACACAAATACACGTTAGGACCCATCCTCTGGAAAGTGCATTTCAACTCAGCCACCCCTGTTGCTCCCGCAGATCCATTAGATCTAAACTGTCTTGTGCTAGGGGACAATTGGAAGGCGAGGCGGACTTCCCTGGCATTCATTCTGGAACGGTGCTCTGGAGTCATTCCATATGGGATGTCATGGAGCTGTACAACAGGTCTCAATTGTCCCGCAGAAGAAATTCTTGAAGGGAACATCCCACATCTCCCAACGTGGAAAACCTCCATGGCCTCGAGATTCCGCTCCCTTCATGAAGGGGCCGTCATGCACAGAAACTCCAACCTGAGCCAACGTCGGATCCTCGCCCTGACTTCAGATGCATGAGATATTGGTTCAGATCTGCAGGAGGTACCTGCCGTGCCCTCACCCTGAATCCGAAGTCTAGCTTGTGTTCTCAGACTTCCGTCCTCACTCTCCTGGCCCCGAAGCCCTCAAGTTTGGCAATTCCGGACCGACAATGAAGCACTCTGCCTGCCCTCTAGAAAAAATATATTGCCTAATGAGCAGCCCAGGTAGCTTAAATGAGGATAAACCTAAACGGCACTCGAATGTACCCAAATTATATAGTCTAACCTGGGCACTAATGCACTGTCTGACACAACCTGAGCCCGGACCTGCTGACCAACACCCAGACAGCTGACCGCACGCTGAGCACATCAGACCCGCCATGGCCTTAGGTCATCATCTCTTCCCTACCTCAGTTTTCAGGCTTCAGAACCTAGACCTTATCTCCAATCACTGCCCACGGGTGACTGTGATGCAGAAATCAGAACTCTTCCTAACCCATGGCAAGAAACCTTGTGGTTCGCATTTTGTCCAACGTTCAGTGTAGGAGAAACCAGCATTCACCCTGAGGCCCCGCCCATTCTTGAGTGCGACGAGAGCATAAACACGCATTGTGACCTCAACGTGAGTCCTGTCCTCTAGTAAGTCCTCTCAGTGGCTGGACCATTAGATGTCATAATGGGCTTGACATGTCCCTTGTCCCCAATTTTTAACCAGATTTCTGGTTGTCCAGTCGCCCCACCCCAGGGCTCTACTATGGAATCCCTCATTTGGTGGGACATCTGAGGTTGAAAAACAAAATGAAACAAATCGACAACAACAAAAAAACGGACTTCTTCCATCCCCAGAATGACCCCAAACTCTTTGGACGGGACCGAACCCCCAGAGAGTATGACTCGTCCATTTCCCATGAAGTCACCCGGCAATTTCACGACCATGAGTGACACGATATCCAGAGACAAAAACTTGAGCAAGAGCCTCACACTCGCCCTTTTTTCATATCCCGAAGTGTTCTCCTCATGGTCTGTAGATCAGTCCTGCCATACCTATGACCCAAAACATAAGCCGAGTTTGTGTTTTCAGACAACTGTCCAAACAGCTCTGGCCTACACACCCTACAGGCTCAGGGCCCTGGAGCCAAACCTGAGGACTGTACTTGCCCTCTCCAAGGGAATTGTATGTGCCCATTCCAATGGCCACAACCCTACTAGTAGGATAACCTCCAAAGTCCCTGAGGCCATCCCAATAGTTGTGGCTTCCCAGGACAAACAGGGGCAATCTGAGCCCATCTGAGCACCTACCTGCACTCAGACCCGTAGACTGATGTCCCCAGAGGTAAATAGGAACGAACAGGCCCCTAGGCATTAATCGGATCCATTGCTTTGGTTTCCAGGCATCTCTCCTCAGAGGCCTGGATTTCAATACCAACATATGGCTGTTTCTTGACTCACCCATTAGAACAAATCTCATCTACACATGGGAAACATGCACGTTGGAGCTGTGTCAAAGCCTCTGTTTGGGAGAACCCTTCAGGGCCCAGGGCCACCGCTTCATTCCAAGGTCTCCATAGACACGAAAACATATTAGGACACATCCACAGGAGAGTCCATTTCAACTCAGCCTCCTCGGTTGCCCCCCACATCCAGCAGATCTAACCTGTCTTGTTGCTTGGAGTCAATTGGAATGCGAGGTGGGCTACCCAGTTATCCATCCTTAGAACCCTGCTCGGAGTCGTTGGCCTGGAGCCAACCAACAGGTCTCAATTGTCCTGCAGAAGAATCTTTGCAGTTTGGAGCTTCTCAAAACTCCCATCGTGGGAAAACCCCCATGTCCTCGTGATCCAACCCCCTTCAAGAAAGGGCCATCAGGGCAGAAAGTCCAACCTGAGCGATCGTCTGATCCTTGCCCTGACTTCAGATGCACGAGATCTCTATTGAGGTCTGTAGATTGTGCCTGCCATATGCTCACCCAGACACCTAGGCCTAGCTTGGGTTCTCAGACTCCGTCCTCAGACTACTGCCCCACAAGCCCTCCAGTTTGCAATCGAGAACTACAATGCCGCACTCTGCCTGCCCTATAGATGTAAAATATTGCCCTCAGGGCTACCCCGAAACCCCAAATGAGGATCAACCTGCACGCCATTCGGCTGTACCCCAAACATATAGGCTGACCTGGGCACTATTTCCCCTTCTGACCCAGCCTGAGCCTGGACCTCCTGGTCCCACCCAGACAGCTGGCCGCACACTGAGCACATCGGACCCGCCATGGCCTTAGGTCGTCATCTCTTCCCAACTGCGGTTTTCAGGCTCCAGAACCTAGACCTTATCTCCAACCACTGCCCAGGGTTGAAAATGATGCAGAAATCAGAACTCTTTCCCCATGGCAAGAAACCTTGTGCTTGGCATGTTGTCCAACGTTCAGTATAGTTGAAACAAGCGTGGCCCATGAGGCCCAGCCCATGCATGCGGGCCACATTGGTCACAAACACACATTGTGACCCTCAGCCTGAGCCCAGTCCTCAGGTAAGGCCTCTCAGGCCTATGTGAAGAGACAGCATATTGGGCTTGCTATGCCCCTAGGCCCCAATTTTTAACCATAGTTCGGGTTGTCCCTTCACTCTTCCCCAGGGCTCTGCTTTGGAATCCCTCTTTTGGTGGGACACCTGAGATAACAAACCTGAAAGGAGTCCTCCCATCCCACAGATTGACGAAAAACAATTGGGATCGGGCCAAATCCACAGAGAGGAAGATTCGTCCATGGCCCATGAGACCTCCCCAACATTCCACGGCCATCGCTGAAACAAAATCCAGAGACAAAAACCTGAGCAAGCGCCTCAGACTCGCTCATTCTTCATATCCTGAAGAGTTCTTCTCATGGTTTGTAGATCGGGCGTGCCATACCTACGTCCCCAAACTTAAGCTGAGTTTGTGTTTTCAGTCTTCTGTCCTCAAAGTCCTGGGCCACACTCCCTCCAGGCTGGGGCCCCTGGAGCCACACATTAGGACTGCCCCCACCCAATCCATGGCAATTCTGCCCATTCCATTGTCAAAAATCGTACAAATTAGGAGAACCCTCCAAAGTCCCTGAGGCCATCCCTATAGTGTAGGTCGCCCGGGACAAAAAATGGGTGGTTGATACCGGCTGAGCATCTACCTCCACTCATCTACCTCCATTCATACCAAGGAGATTGAACCAGACAGGACCCGAGGCCATTATCGAATCCATTGCTTTGGTTTACAGGCATGTCTCCTCAAAAGCCTGGATTCCAATACCAGCAGAGGGGATTTCCTGAGGCACTCATCAGAACAAATCTCGTCTCCACAAGGAAACTTGTGCATGGTAGCTAAGCCAAAGCTTAGGAGAATACTTCAGGGTCCCGGTGCCACCTCCCCATTCCAAGGTCCTCATGGACACAAATACACGTTAGGACCCATCCTCTGGAAAGTGCATTTCAACTCAGCCACCCCTGTTGCTCCCGCAGATCCATTAGATCTAAACTGTCTTGTGCTAGGGGACAATTGGAAGGCGAGGCGGACTTCCCTGGCATTCATTCTGGAACGGTGCTCTGGAGTCATTCCATATGGGATGTCATGGAGCTGTACAACAGGTCTCAATTGTCCCGCAGAAGAAATTCTTGAAGGGAACATCCCACATCTCCCAACGTGGAAAACCTCCATGGCCTCGAGATTCCGCTCCCTTCATGAAGGGGCCGTCATGCACAGAAACTCCAACCTGAGCCAACGTCGGATCCTCGCCCTGACTTCAGATGCATGAGATATTGGTTCAGATCTGCAGGAGGTACCTGCCGTGCCCTCACCCTGAATCCGAAGTCTAGCTTGTGTTCTCAGACTTCCGTCCTCACTCTCCTGGCCCCGAAGCCCTCAAGTTTGGCAATTCCGGACCGACAATGAAGCACTCTGCCTGCCCTCTAGAAAAAATATATTGCCTAATGAGCAGCCCAGGTAGCTTAAATGAGGATAAACCTAAACGGCACTCGAATGTACCCAAATTATATTGTCTAACCTGGGCACTAATGCACTGTCTGACACAACCTGAGCCCGGACCTGCTGACCAACACCCAGACAGCTGACCGCACGCTGAGCACATCAGACCCGCCATGGCCTTAGGTCATCATCTCTTCCCTACCTCAGTTTTCAGGCTTCAGAACCTAGACCTTATCTCCAATCACTGCCCACAGGTGGTTGTGATGCAGAAATCAGAACTCTTCCTGACCCATGGCAAGAAACCTTGTGGTTCGCATGTTGTCCAACGTTCAGTGTAGGATAAACCAGCATTCAACCTGAGGCCCCGCCCATTCTTGAGTGCGACGAGAGCATAAACACGCATTGTGACCTCAGCGTGAGTCCTGTCCTCTAGTAAGTCCTCTCAGTGGCTGGACCATTAGATGTCATAATGGGCTTGACATGTCCCTAGTCCCCAATTTTTAACCAGATTTCTGGTTGTCCAGTCGCCCCACCCCAGGGCTCTACTCTGGAATCCCTCATTTGGTGGGACATATGAGGTTGAAAAACAAAATGAAACAAATCGACAACAACAAAAAAACGGACTTCTTCCATCCCCAGAATGACCCCAAACTCTTTGGACGAGACCGAACCCCCAGAGAGTATGACTCGTCCATTTCCCATGAAGTCACCCGGCAATTTCACGACCATGAGTGACACGATATCCAGAGACAAAAACTTGAGCAAGAGCCTCACACTCGCCCTTTTTTCATATCCCGAAGTGTTCTCCTCATGGTCTGTAGATCAGTCCTGCCATACCTATGTCCCAAAACATAAAACGAGTTTGTGTTTTCAGACAACTGTCCAAACAGCTCTGGCCTACACACCCTACAGGCTCAGGGCCCTGGAGCCAAACCTGAGGACTGTACTTGCCCTCTCCAAGGGAATTGTATGTGCCCATTCCAATGGCCACAACCCTACTAGTAGGATAACCTCCAAAGTCCCTGAGGCCATCCCAATAGTTGTGGCTTCCCAGGACAAACAGGGGCAATCTGAGCCCATCTGAGCACCTACCTGCACTCAGACCCGTAGACTGATGTCCCCAGAGGTAAAAAGGTACGAACAGGCCCCTAGGCACTAATCGGATCCATTGCTTTGGTTTCCAGGCATCTCTCCTCAGAGGCCTGGATTTCAATACCAGCATATGGCTGTTTCTTGACTCACCCATCAGAACAAATCTCATCTACACATGGGAAACATGCACGTTGGAGCTGTGTCAAAGCCTCTGTTTAGGAGAACCCTTCAGGGCCCCAGGGCCACCGCTTCATTCCAAGGTCTCCATAGACACAAAAACATATTAGGACACATCCCAGGAGAGTTCATTTCAACTCAGCCTCCACGGTTGCCCCCCAAATCCAGCAGATCTAACCTGTCTTGTTGCTTGGAGACCATTGGAATGCGAG
Source organism: Mustela nivalis (assembly GCF_964662115.1). Lineage (NCBI taxonomy): Eukaryota > Metazoa > Chordata > Mammalia > Carnivora > Mustelidae > Mustela > Mustela nivalis. The sequence goes on from NW_028135638.1 coordinate 116,269, forward strand.
GTGGGCTACCCAGGCATCCATCCTTAGAACCCTGCTCGGAATCGTTGTCCTGGAGCCAACCAACAGGTCTCAATTGTCCTGCAGAAGAATCTTTGCAGTTTGGAGCTTCTCACAACTCCCATCGTGGGAAAACCCCCATGTCCTCGTGATCCAACACCCTTCAAGAAAGGGCCATCAGGGCAGAAAGTCCAACCTGAGCGATCGTCTGATCCTTGCCCTGACTTCAGATGCACGAGATCTCTATTGAGGTCTGTAGATTGTGCCTGCCATATCCTCACCCAGAAACCTAGGCCTAGCTTGGGTTTTCAGACTCCGTCCTCACACTACTGGCCCACAAGCCCTCCAGTTTGGCAATCCAGAACTACAATGCCGCACTCTGCCTGCCATACAGAAGTAAAACATTGCCCTCATTGCTACCCCGAAACCCCAAATGAAAATCATCCTGCACGCCATTCGGCTGTACCCCAAACATATAGGCTGACCTGGGCACTATTTCCCCTTCTGACCCAGCCTGAGCCTGGACCTCCTGGTCCCACCCAGACAGCTGGCCGCACACTGAGCACATCGGACCCGCCATGGCCTTAGGTCGTCATCTCTTCCCAACTCCGGTTTTCAGGCTCCAGAACCTAGACCTTATCTCCAACCACTGCCCAGGGTTGAAAATGATGCAGAAATCAGAACTCTTTCCCCATGGCAAGAAACCTTGTGGTTGGCATGTTGTCCAACGTTCAGTGTAGTTGAAACAAGCGTGGCCCATGAGGCCCAGCCCATGCTTGCGGGCCACATTGCTCACAAACACACATTGTGACCCTCAGCCTGAGCCCAGTCCTCAGGTAAGGCCTCTCAGGGCCTATATGAAGAGACAGCATATTGGGCTTGCCATGCCCCAAGGCCCCAATTTTTAACCATAGTTCGGGTTGTCCCTTCACTCTTCCCCAGGGCTCTGCTTTGGAATTCCTCTTTTGGTGGGACACCTGAGGTAACAAACCTGAAAGGAGTCCTCCCATCCCACAGATTGACGAAAAACAATTGGGATCGGGCCAAATCCACAGAGAGGAAGATTCGTCCATGGCCCATGAGACCTCCCCAACATTCCACGGCCATCGCTGAAACAAAAGTCAGAGACAAAATCCTGAGCAAGCTCCTCAGACTCGCTCATTCTTCATATCCTGAAGAGTTCTTCTCATGGTTTGTAGATTGGGCGTGCCATACCTACGTCCCCAAACTTAAGCTGAGTTTGTGTTTTCAGTCTTCTGTCCTCAAAGTCCAGGGCCACACTCCCTCCAGGCTGGGGCCCCTGGAGCCACACATTAGGACTGCCCCCACCCAATCCATGGCAATTCTGCCCATTCCATTGTCAAAAATCGTACAAATTAGGAGAACCCTCCAAAGTCCCTGAGGCCATCCCAATAGTGTAGGTCGCCCGGGACCAAAAATGGATGTTTGATACCGGCTGAGCATCTACCTCCACTCATCTACCTCCACTCATACCAAGGAGATTGAACCAGACAGGACCCGAGGCCATTATCGGATCCATTGCTTTGGTTTACAGGCATGTCTCCTCAAAAGCCTGGATTCCAATACCAGCAGAGGGGATTTCCTGAGGCACCCATCAGAACAAATCTCGTCTCCACAAGGAAACTTGTGCATGGGAGCTAAACCAAAGCTTAGGAGAATACTTCAGGGTCCCGGCGCCACCTCCCCATTCCAAGGCCCTCATGGACACTAACACACGTTAGGACCCATCCTCTGGGAAGTGCATTTCAACTCAGCCACCCAGGTTGCTCCCGCAGATCCATTAGATCTAAACTGTCTTGTTGCTAGGAGACAATTGGAAGGCGAGGCAGACTTCCCAGGCATCCATCCTGGTACGGTGCTCTGGAGTCATACCATATGGGATGTCCTGGAGCTGTCCAACAGGTCTCAATTGTCCCGCAGAAGGAATCCTTGAAGGGGGCATCCCACATCTCCCAACGTGGAAAACCTCCATGGCCTCGAGATTCCGCTCCCTTCATGAAGGGGCCGTCATGCACAGAAACTCCAACCTGAGCCAACGTGGGATACTCGCCCTGACTTCAGATGCATGAGATATTGGTTCAGATCTGCAGGAGGTACCTGCCGTGCCCTCACCCTGAATCCGAAGTCTAGCTTGTGTTCTCAGACTTCCGTCCTCACTCTCCTGGCCCCGAAGCCCTCAAGTTTGGCAATTCCGGACCGACAATGAAGCACTCTGCCTGCCCTCTAGAAAAAATATATTGCCTAATGAGCAGCCCAGGCAGCTTAAATGAGGATAAACCTACACGGCACTCGAATGTACCCAAATTATATAGTCTAACCTGGGCACTAATGCACTGTCTGACACAACCTGAGCCCGGACCTGCTGACCAACACCCAGACAGCTGACCGCACGCTGAGCACATCAGACCCGCCATGGCCTTAGGTCATCATCTCTTCCCTACCTCAGTTTTCAGGCTTCAGAACCTAGACCTTATCTCCAATCACTGCCCACGGGTGACTGTGATGCAGAAATTAGAACTCTTCCTGACTCATGGCAAGAAACCTTGTGGTTGACATGTTGTCCAACGTTCAGTGTAGGAAAAAGCAGCATTCACCCTGAGGCCCCGCCCATTCTTGAGTGCGACGAGAGCATAAACACGCCTTGTGACCTCAGCGTGAGTCCTGTCCTCTAGTAAGTCCTCTCAGTGGCTGGACCATTAGATGTCATAATGGGCTTGACATGTCCGTAGTCCCCAATTTTTAACCAGATTTCTGGTTGTCCAGTCGCCCCACCCCAAGGCTCTAATCTGGAATCCCTCATTTGGTGGGACATCTAGGTTGAAAAACAAAATGAAACAAATCGAAAACAACAACAAAAAAACGGACTTCTTCCATCCCCAGAATGACCCCAAACTCTTTGGACGGGACCGAACCCCCAGAGAGTAAGACTCGTCCATTTCCCATGATGTCACCCGGCAATTTCACGACCATGAGTGACACGATATCCAGAGACAAAACTTGAGCAAGAGCCTCACACTCGCCCTTTTTTCATATCCCGAAGTGTTCTCCTCATGGTCTGTAGATCAGTCCTGCCATACCTATGACCCAAAACATAAGCCGAGTTTGTGTTTTCAGACAACTGTCCAAACAGCTCTGGCCTACACACCCTACAGGCTCAGGGCGCTGGAGCCAAACCTGAGGACTGTACTTGCCTCTCCAAGGGAATTGTATGTGCCCATTCCAATGGCCACAACCCTACTAGTAGGATAACCTCCAAAGTCCCTGAGGCCATCCCAATAGTTGTGGCTTCCCAGGACAAACAAGGGCAATCTGAGCCCATCTGAGCACCTACCTGCACTCAGACCCGTAGACTGATGTCCCCAGAGGTAAAAAGGAACGAACAGGCCCCTAGGCACTAATCGGATCCATTGCTTTGTTTTCCAGACATCTCTCCTCAGAGGCCTGGATTTCAATACCATCATATGGCTGTTTCTTGACTCACCCATCAGAACAAATCTCATCTACACATGGGAAACATGCACGTTGGAGCTGTGTCAAAGCCTCTGTTTAGGAGAACCCTTCAGGGTCCCAGGGCCACCGCTTCATTCCAAGGTCTCCATAGACACAAAAACATATTAGGACACATCCACAGGAGAGTCCATTTCAACTCAGCCGCCTCGGTTGCCCCCCACATCCAGCAGATCTAACTTGTCTTGTTGCTTGGAGACAATTGGAATGCGAGGTGGGCTACCCAGCCATCCATCCTTAGAACCCTGCTTGGAATCGTTGGCCTGGAGCCAACCAACAGGTCTCAATTGTCCTGCAGAAGAATCTTTGCAGTTTGGAGCTTCTCACAACTCCCATCGTGGGAAAACCCCCATGTCCTCGTGATCCAACCCCCTTCAAGAAAGGGCCATCAGGGCAGAAAGTCCAACCTGAGCGATCGTCTGATCCTTGCCCTGACTTCAGATGCACGAGATCTCGATTGAGGTCTGTAGATTGTGCCTGCCATATCCTCACCCAGAAACCTAGGCCTAGCTTGGGTTTTCAGACTCCGTCCTCAGACTACTGGCCCACAAGCCCTCCAGTTTGGCAATCCAGAACTACAATGCCGCACTCTGCCTGCCATACAGAAGTAAAACATTGCCCTCATTGCTACCCCGAAACCCCAAATGAGGATCAACCTGCACGCCATTCGGCTGTACCCCAAACATATAGGCTGACCTGGGCACTATTTCCCCTTCTGACCCAGCCTGAGCCTGGACCTCCTGGTCCCACCCAGACAGCTGGCCGCACACTGAGCACATCGGACCCGCCATGGCCTTAGGTCGTCATCTCTTCCCAACTCCGGTTTTCAGGCTCCAGAACCTAGACCTTATCTCCAACCACTGCCCAGGGTTGAAAATGATGCTGAAATCAGAACTCTTTCCCCATGGCAAGAAACCATGTGGTTGGCATGTTGTCCAATGTTCAGTGTAGTTGAAACAAGCGTGGCCCATGAGGCCCAGCCCATGCTTGCGGGCCACATTGGTCACAAACACACATTGTGACCCTCAGCCTGAGCCCAGTCCTCAGGTAAGGCCTCTCAGGGCCTATATGAAGAGACAGCATATTGGGCTTGCCATGCCCCTAGGCCCCAATTTTTAACCATAGTTCGGGGTGTCCCTTCACTCTTCCCCAGGGCTCTGCTTTGGAATTCCTCTTTTGGTGGGACACCTGAGTTAACAAACCTGAAAGGAGTCCTCCCATCCCACAGATTGACGAAAAACAATTGGGATCTGGCCAAATCCACACAGAGGAAGATTCGTTCATGGCCCATGAGACCTCCCCAACACTCCACGGCCATCGCAGAAACTAAATCCAGAGAAAAAAGCCTGAAAAAGCGCCTCAGGCTCGCTCATTCTTCATATCCTGAAGAGTTCTTCTCATGGTTTGTAGATCGGGCGTGCCATACCTACGTCCCCAAACTTAAGCTGAGTTTGTGTTTTCAGTCTTCTGTCCTCAAAGTCCTGGGCCACACTCCCTCCAGGCTGGGGACCCTGGAGCCACACATTAGGACTGCCCCCACCCAATCCATGGGATTTCTGCCCATTCCATTGTCAAAAATCGTACGAATTAGGCGAACACTCCAAAGTCCCTGAGGCCATCCCAATAGTGTAGGTTGCCCGGGACAAAAAATGGGCGGTTGATACCGGCTGAGCATCTACCTCAACTCATCTCCCTCCACTCATAACAAGGAGATTGAACCAGACAGGACCCGAGGACATTATCGGATCCATTGCTTTGGTTTACAGGCATGTCTCCTCAAAAGCCTGGATTCCAATAACAGCAGAGGGGATTTCCTGAGGCACCCATCAGAACAAATCTCGTCTCCACAAGGAAACTTGTGCATGGGAGCTATGCCAAAGCTTAGGAGAATACTTCAGGGTCCCGGTGCCACCTCCCCATTCCAAGGCCCTCATGGACACAAACACACGTTAGGACCCATCCTCTGGAAAGTGCATTTCAACTCAGCCACCCCGGTTGCTCCCGCAGATCCATTAGATCTAAACTGTCTTGTTGCTAGGAGACAATTGGAAGGCGAGGCGGACTTCCCAGGCATCCATCCTGGAACGGTGCTCTGGAGTCATCCCATAAGGGATGAATTGGAGCTGTCCAACAGGTCTCAATTGTCCCGCAGAAGGAATCCTTGAAGGGGGCATCCCACATCTCCCAACGTGGAAAACCTCCATGGCCTCGAGATTCCGCTCCCTTCATGAAGGGGCCGTCATGCACAGAAACTCCAACCTGAGCCAACGTCGGATCCTCGCCCTGACTTCAGATGCATGAGATATTGGTTCAGATCTGCAGGAGGTACCTGCCGTGCCCTCACCCTGAATCCGAAGTCTAGCTTGTGTTCTCAGACTTCCGTCCTCACTCTCCTGGCCCCGAAGCCCTCAAGTTTGGCAATTGCGGACCGACAATGAAGCACTCTGCCTGCCCTCTAGAAAAAATATATTGCCTAATGAGCAGCCCAGGCAGCTTAAATGAGGATAAGCCTACACGGCACTCGAATGTACCCAAATTATATAGTCTAACCTGGGCACTAATGCACTGTCTGACACAACCTGAGCCCGGACCTGCTGACCAACACCCAGACAGCTGACCGCACGCTGAGCACATTAGACCGGCCATGGCCTTAGGTCATCATCTCTTCCCTACCTCAGTTTTCAGGCTTCAGAACCTAGACCTTATCTCCAATCACTGCCCACGGGTGACTGTGATGCAGAAATCAGAACTCTTCCTGACCCATGGCAAGAAACCTTGTGGTTGGCATGTTGTCCAACGTTCAGTGTAGGAGAAACCAGCATTCACCCTGAGGCCCCGCCCATTCTTGAGTGCGACGAGAGCATAAACAGGCATTGTGACCTCAGCGTGTGTCCTGTCCTCTAGTAAGTCCTCTCAGTGGCTGGACCATTAGATGTCATAATGGGCTTGACATGTCCCTAGTCCCCAATTTTTAACCAGATTTCTGGTTGTCCAGTCGCCCCACCCCAGGGCTCTACTCTGGAATCCCTCATTTGGTGGGACATCTGAGGTTGAAAAACAAAATGAAACAAATCGACAACAACAACAAAAAAACGAACTTCTTCCATCCCCTGAATGACCCCAAACTCTTTGGACGGGACCGAACCCCCAGAGAGTAAGACTCGTCCATTTCCCATGAAGTCACCCGGCAATTTCACGACCATGAGTGACACGATATCCAGAGACAAAAACTTGAGCAAGAGCCTCACACTCGCCCTTTTTTCATATCCCGAAGTGCTCTCCTCATGGTCTGTAGATCAGTCCTGCCATACCTATGACCCAAAACATAAGCCGAGTTTGTGTTTTCAGACAACTGTCCAAACAGCTCTGGCCTACACACCCTACAGGCTCAGGGCCCTGGAGCCAAACCTGAGGACTGTACTTGCCCTCTCCAAGGGAATTGTATGTGCCCATTCCAATGGCCACAACCCTACTAGTAGGATAACCTCCAAAGTCCCTGAGGCCATCCCAATAGTTGTGGCTTCCCAGGACAAACAGGGGCAATCTGAGCCCATCTGAGCACCTACCTGCACTCAGACCCGTAGACTGATGTCCCCAGAGGTAAAAAGGAACGAACAGGCCCCTAGGCACTAATCGGATCCATTGCTTTGGTTTCCAGGCATCTCTCCTCAGAGGCCTGGATTTCAATACCAACATATGGATGTTTCTTGACTCACCCATCAGAACAAATCTCATCTACACATGGGAAACATGCACGTTGGAGCTGTGTCAAAGCCTCTGTTTAGGAGAACCCTTCAGGGCCCCAGGGCCACCGCTTCATTCCAAGGTCTCCATAGACACAAAAACATATTAGGACACATCCCCAGGAGAGTCCATTTCAACTCAGCCTCCTCGGTTGCCCCCCACATCCAGCAGTTCTAACTTGTCTTGTTGCTTGGAGACAATTGGAATGCGAGGTGGGCTACCCAGCCATCCATCCTTAGAACCCTGCTCGGAATCGTTGGCCTGGAGCCAACCAACAGGTCTCAATTGTCCTGCAGAAGAATCTTTGCAGTTTGGAGCTTCTCACAACTCCCATCGTGGGAAAACCGCCATGTTCTCGTGATCCAACCCCCTTCAAAAAAGGGCCATCAGGGCAGAAAGTCCAACCTGAGCGATCGTCTGATCCTTGCCCTGACTTCAGATGCACGAGATCTCTATTGAGGTCTCTAGATTGTGCCTGCCATATCCTCACCCAGAAACCTAGGCCTAGCTTGGGTTCTCAGACTCCGTCCTCAGACTACTGGCCCACAAGCCCTCCAGTTTGGCAATCCAGAACTACAATGCCGTACTCTCCTGCCCTACAGAAGTAAAAGATTACCCTCAGGGCTACCCCGAAACCCCAAATGAGGATCAACCTGCACGCCATTAGGCTGTACCCCAAACATATAGGCTGACCTGGGCACTATTTCCCCTTCTGACCCAGCCTGAGCCTGGACCTCCTGGTCCCACCCAGACAGCTGGCCGCACACTGAGCACATCGGAGCCGCCATGGCCTTAGGTCGTCATCTCTTCCCAACTCCGGTTTTCAGGCTCGAGAACCTAGACCTTATCTCCAACCACTGCCCAGGGTTGAAAATGATGCAGAAATCAGAACTCTTTCCCCATGGCAAGAAACCTTGTGGTTGGCATGTTGTCCAACGTTCACTGTAGTTGAAACAAGCGTGGCCCATGAGGCCCAGCCATTGCTTGCGGGCCACATTGCTCACAAACAGACATTGTGACCCTCAGCCTGAGCCCAGTCCTCAGGTAAGGCCTCTCAGGGCCTATATGAAGAGACAGCATTTTGGGCTTGCCATGCCCCTAGGCCGCAATTTTTAACCATAGTTCGGGTTGTCCCTTCACTCTTCCCCAGGGCTCTGCTTTGGAATTCCTCTTTTGGTGGGACACCTGAGGTAACAAACCTGAAAGGAGTCCTCCCATCCCACATATTGACGAAAAACAATTGGGATCTGGCCAAATCCACAGAGAGGAAGATTCGTCCATGGCCCATGAGACCTCCCCAACATTCCACGGCCATCGCTGAAACAAAATCCAGAGACAAAAGCCTGAGCAAGCGCCTCAGACTCGCTCATTCTTCATATCCTGAAGAGTTCTTCTCATGGTTTGTAGATCGGGCGTGCCATACCTACGTCCCCAAACTTAAGCTGAGTTTGTGTTTTTAGTCTTCTGTCCTCAAAGCCCTGGGCCACACTCCCTCCAGGCTGGGGTCCCTGGAGCCAAACATTAGGACTGCCCCCACCCAATTCAGGGAATTCTGCCCATTCCATTGTCAAAAATCATACAAATTAGGGGAAGCCTCCAAAGTCCCTGAGGCCATCCCAATAGTGTCGGTCGCCCGGGACAAAAAAGGGCGGTTGATACCGGCTGAGCATCTACCTCCACTCATCTACCTCCACTCATACCAAGAAAATTGAACCAGACAGGACCCGAGGCCATTATCGGATCCATTGCTTTGGTTTACAGGCATGTCTCCTCAAAAGCCTGGATTCCAATACCAGCAGAGGGGATTTCCTGAGGCACCCATCAGAACAAATCTCGTCTCCACAAGGAAACTTGTGCATGGGAGCTATGCCAAAGCTTAGGAGAATACTTCAGGGTCCCGGTGCCACCTCCCCATTCCAAGGCCCTCATGGACACAAACACACGTTAGGACCCATCCTCTGGAAAGTGCATTTCAACTCAGTTACCCCGGTTGCTCCCGCAGATCCATTAGATCTAAACTGTATTGTTGCTAGGAGACAATTGGAAGGCGAGGCGGACTTCCCAGGCATCCATCCTCGAACGGTGCTCTGGAGTCATTCCATATGGGATGTACTGGAGCTTTCCAATAGGTCACAATTGTCCCGCAGAAGGATTCCTTGAAGGGGGCATCCCACATCTCCAAACGTGGAAAACCTCCATGGCCTCGAGATTCCGCTCCCTTCATGAAGGGGCCGTCATGCACAGAAACTCCAACCTGAGCCAACGTCGGATCCTCGCCCTGACTTCAGATGCATGAGATATTGGTTCAGATCTGCAGGGGGTACATGCCGTGCCCTAACCCTGAATCCGAAGTCTAGCTTGTGTTCTCAGACTTCCGTCCTCACTCTCCTGGCCCCGACGCCCTAAGGTTTGGAAATTCCGGACCGACAATGAAGCGCTCTGCCTGCCCTCTAGAAAAAATATATTGCCTAATGAGCTGCCCAGGCAGCTTAAATGAGGATATACCTACACGGCACTCGAATGTACCCAAATTATATAGTCTAACCTGGGCACTAATGCACTGTCTGACACAACCTGAGTCCGGACCTGCTGACCAACACCCGGACAGCTGACCGCAAGCTGAGCACGTCAGACCCGCCATGGCCTTAGGTCATCATCTCTTCCCTACCTCAGTTTTCAGGCTTCAGAACCTAGACCTTATCTCCAATCACTGCCCACGGGTGACTGTGATGCAGAAATCAGAACTCTTCCTGAACCATGGCAAGAAACCTTTTGGTTGGCATGTTGTCCAAAGTTCAGTGTAGGAGAAACCAGCATTCACCCTGAGGCCCCGCCCATTCTTGAGTGCGACGAGAGCATAAACACGCATTGTGACCTCAGCGTGAGTCCTGTCCTCTAGTAAGTCCTCTCAGTGGCTGGACCATTAGATGTCATAATGGGCTTGACATATCCCTAGTCCCCAATTTTTAACCAGATTTCTGGTTGTCCAGTCGCCCCACTCCAGGGCTCTACTCTGGAATCCCTCATTTGGTGGGATATCTGAGGTTGAAAAACAAAATGAAACAAATCGACAACAACAACAAAAAAACGGACTTCTTCCATCCCCAGAATGACCGCAAACTCTTTGGACGGGACCGAACCCCCAGAGAGTAAGACTCGTCCATTTCCCATGATGTCACCCGGCAATTTCACTACCATGAGTGACACGATATCCAGAGACAAAAACTTGAGCAAGAGCCTCACACTCGCCCTTTTTTCATATCCCGAAGTGTTCTCCTCATGGTCTGTAGATCAGTCCTGCCATACCTATGACCCAAAACATAAGCCGAGTTTGTGTTTTCAGACAACTGTCCAAACAGCTCTGGCCTACACACCCTACAGGCTCAGGGCCCTGGAGCCAAACCTGAGGACTGTACTTGCCCTCTCCAAGGGAATTGTATGTGCCCATTCCAATGGCCACAACCCTACTAGTAGGATAACCTCCAAAGTCCCTGAGGCCATCCCAATAGTTGTGGCTTCCCAGGACAAACAGGGGCAATCTGAGCCCATCTGAGCACCTACCTGCACTCAGACCCGTAGACTGATGTCCCCAGAGGTAAAAAGGAACGAACAGGCCCCTAGGCACTAATCGGATTCATTGCTTTGGTTTCCAGGCATCTCTCCTCAGAGGCCTGTATTTCAATACCAGCATATGGCTGTTTCTTGACTCACCCATCAGAACAAATCTCATCTACACATGGGCAACATGCACGTTGGAGCTGTGTCAAAGCCTCTGTTTAGGAGAACCCTTCAGGGCCCCAGGGCCACCGCTTCATTCCAATGTCTCCATAGACACAAAAACATATTAGGACACATCCCCAGGAGAGTCCATTTCAACTCAGCCTCCGCGGTTGCCCCCCACATCCAGCAGATCTAACCTGTCTTGTTGCTTGGAGACCATTAAATGCGAGGTGGGCTACCCAGCCATCCATCCTTAGAACCCTGGTCGGAATCGTTGGCCTGGAGCCAACCAACAGGTCTCAATTGTCCTGCAGAAGAATCTTTGCAGTTTGGAGCTTCTCACAACTCCCATCGTGCGAAAACACCCATGTCCTCGTGATCCAACCCCCTTAAAGAAAGGGCCATCAGGGCAGAAAGTCCAACCTGAGGGATCGTCTGATCCTTGCCCTGACTTCAGATGCACGAGATCTCGATTGAGGTCTGTAGATTGTGCCTGCCATATCCTCACCCAGAAACCTAGGCCTAGCTTGGGTTCTCAGACTCCGTCCTCAGACTACTGGCCCACAAGCCCTCCAGTTTGGCAATCCAGATATACAATGCCGCACTCTGCCTGCCCTACAGAAGTAAAACATTGCCCTCAGGGCTACCCCGAAATCCCAAATGAGGATCAACCTGCACGCCATTCAGCTGTACCCCAAACATATAGGCTGACCTGGGCACTATTTCCCCTTCTGAACCAGCCTGAGCATGGACCTCCTGGTCCCACCCAGACAGCTGGCCGCACACTGAGCACATCGGACCCGCCATGGCCTTAGGTCGTCATCTCTTCCCAACTGCGGTTTTCAGGCTCCAGAACCTAGACCTTATCTCCAACCACTGCCCAGGGTTGAAAATGATGCATAAATCAGAACTCTTTCCCCATGGCAAGAAACCTGGTGGTTGGCATGTTGTCCAATGTTCAGTGTAGTTGAAACAAGCGTGGCCCATGAGGCCGAGCCCATGCTTGCGGGCCACATTGGTCACAAACACACATTGTGACCCTCAGCCTGAGCCCAGTCCACAGGAAAGGCCTCTCAGGGCCTATATGAAGAGACAGCATATTGGGTTTGCCATGCCCCTAGGCCCCAATTTTTAACCATAGTTCGGGTTGTCCCTTCACTCTTCCCCAGGGCTCTGCTTTGGAATTCCTAGTTTGGTGGGACACCTGAGGTAACAAACTTGAAAGGAATCCTCCCATCAAACAGATTGACGAAAAACAATTGGGATCGGGCCAAATCCACATAGAGGAAGATTCGTCCATGGCCCATGAGACTTCCCCAACATTCCACGGCCATCGCTGAAACAAAATCCAGAGACAAAAGCCGAGCAAGCGCCTCAGACTCGCTCATTCTTAATATCCTGAAGAGTTCTTCTCACGGTTTGTAGATCGGGCGTGCCATACCTACGTCCCCAAAATTAAGCTGAGTTTGTGTTTTTAGTCTTCGGTCCTCAAAGCCCTGGGCCACACTCCCTACACGCTGGGGCCCCTGGAGCCACACATTAGGACTGCCCCCACCCAATTCATGAAATTCTGCCCATTCCATTGTCAACAATCATACAAATTAGGAGAAGCCTCCAAAGTCCCTGAGGCCATCCCAATAGTGTAGGTCGCCCGGGACAAAAAAGGGCGGTTGATACCGGCTGAGCATCTACCTCCACTCATCTACCTCCACTCATACCAAGAAGATTGAACCAGACAGGACCCGAGGCCATTATCGGATCCATTGCTTTGGTTTACAGGCATGTCTCCTCAAAAGCCTGGATTCCAATACCAGCAGAGGGGATTACCTGAGGCACTCATCAGTACAAATATCGTCTCCACAAGGAAACTTGTGCATGGGAGCTATGCCAAAGCTTAGGAGAATACTTCAGGGTCCCGGTGCCACCTCCCCATTCCAAGGCCCTCATGGACACAAACACACGTAAGGATCCATCCTCTGGAAAGTGCATTTCAACTCAGCCACCCCGGTTGCTCCAGCTGATCCATTAGATCTAAACTGTCTTGTTGCTAGGAGACAATTGGAAGGCGAGGCGGACTTCCCAGGCATCCATCCTCGAACGGTGCTCTGGAGTCATTTTATATGGGATGTCCTGGAGCTGTCCAACAGGTCTCAATTGTCCCGCAGAAGGAATCCTTGAAGGGGGCATCCCACATCTCCCAACGTGGAAAACCTCCATGGCCTCGAGATTCCGCTCCCTTCATGAAGGGGCCGTCATGCACAGAAACTCCAACCTGAGCCAACGTCGGATCCTCGCCCTGACTTCAGATGCATGAGTATTGGTTCAGATCTGCAGGGGGTACCTGCCGTGACCTCACCCTGAATCCGAAGACTAGCTTGTGTTCTCAGACTTCCGTCCTCACTCTCCTGGCCCCAAAGCCCTCAAGTTTGGCAATTCCGGACCGACAATGAAGCACTCTGCCTGCCCTCTAGAAAAAATATATTGCCTAATTAGCTGCCCAGGCAGCTTAAATGAGGATAAGCCTACACGGCACTCGAATGTACCCAAATTATATAGTCTAACATGGGCACTAATGCACTGTCTGACACAACCTGAGCCCGGACCTGCTGACCAACACCCAGACAGCTGACCGCACCCTGAGCACATCAGACCCGCCATGGCCTTAGGACGTCATCTCTTCCCAACTGCGGTTTTCAGGCTCCAGAACCTAGACCTTATCTCCAACCACTGCCCAGGTTTGAAAATGATGCAGAAATCAGAACTCTTTCCCCATGGCAAGAAACCTTGTGCTTGGCATGTTGTCCAACGTTCAGTGTAGTTGAAACAAGCGTGGCCCATGAGGCCGAGCCCATGCTTGCGGGCCACATTGGTCACAAACACACATTGTGACCCTCAGCCTGAGCCCAGTCCTCAGGTAAGGCCTCTCAGGGCCTATATGAAGAGACAGCTATTGGGCTTGCCATGCCCCTAGGCCCCAATTTTTAACCATAGTTCGGGTTGTCCCTTCACTCTCCCCAGGGCTCTGCTTTGGAATTCCTCTTTAGGTGGGACACCTGAGGTAACAAACCCGAAAGGAGTCCTCCCATCCCACAGATGGTGAAAAACAATTGGGATCGGGCCAAATCCACAGAGAGGAAGATTCGTCCATGGCCCATGAGACCTCTCCAACATTCCACGGCCATCGCTGAAACAAAATCCAGAGACAAAAGCCTGAGCAAGCGCCTCAGACTCGCTCATTCTTCATATCCTGAAGAGTTCTTCTCATGGTTTGTAGATCGGGCGTGCCATACCTACGTCCCCAAACTTAAGCTGAGTTTGTGTTTTCAGTCTTCTGTCCTCAAAGTCCTGGGCCACACGCCCTCCAGGCTGGGGCCCCTGGAGCCACACATTAGGACTGCCTCCACCCAATCCACGGCAATTCTGCCCATTCCATTTTCAAAAATCGTACAAATTAGGAGAACCCTCCAAAGTTCCAGAGGCCATCCCAATAGTGTCGGTCGCCCGGGACAAAAAAGGGCGGTTGATACCGGCTGAACATCTACCTCCGCTCATCTACCTCCACTCATACCAAGTGATTGAACCAGACAGAACCCGAGGCCATTATCGGATCCATTGCTTTGGTTTACAGGCATGTCTCCTCAAAAGCCTGGATTCCAATACCAGCAGAGGGGATTTCCTGAGGCACCCATCAGAACAAATCTCGTCTCCACAAGGAAACTTGTTAATGGGTGCTATGCCAAAGCTTAGGAGAATACTTCAGGGTCCCGGTGCCACCTCCCCATTCCAAGGCCCTCATGGACACAAACACACGTTAGGACCCATCCTCTGGAAAGTGCATTTCAACTCAGCCACCCCGGTTGCTCCCGCAGATCCTTTAGATCTAAACTGTCTTGTTGCTAGGAGACAATTGGAAGGCGAGGCGGACTTCCCAGGCATCCATACTCGAACGGTGCTCTGGAGTCATTCCATATGGGATGTCCTGGAGCTGTCCAACAGGTCTCAATTGTCCCTCAGAAGGAATCCTTGAAGGGGGCATCCCACATCTCCCAACGTGGAAAACCTCCATGGCCTCGAGATTCCGCTCCCTTCATGAAGGGGCCGTCATGCACAGAAACTCCAACCTGAGCCAACGTGGGATCCTCGCCCTGACTTCAGATGCATGAGATATTGGTTCAGATCTGCAGGGGGTACCTGCCTTGCCCTCACCCTGAATCCGAAGTCTAGCTTGTGTTCTCAGACTTCCGTCCTCACTCTCCTGGCCTCGAAGCCCTCAAGTTTGGCAATTCCGGACCGAAAATGAAGCACTCTGCCTGCCCTCTAGAAAAAATATATTGCCTAATGAGCAGCCCAGGCAGCTTAAATGAGGATAAACCTACACGGCACTCGAATGTACCCAAATTATATAGTCTAACCTGGGCACTAATGCACTGTCTGAAACAACCTAGGCCCGGACCTGCTGACCAACACCCAGACAGCTGACCGCACGCTGAGCACATCAGACCCGCCATGGCCTTAGGTCATCATCTCTTCCCTACCTCAGTTATCAGGCTTCAGAACCTAGACCTTATCTCCAATCACTGCCCACGGGTGACTGTGATGCAGAAATCAGAACTCTTCCTGACCCATGGCAAGAAACCTTGTGGTTGGCATGTTGTCCAACGTTCAGTGTAGGAGAAACCAGCATTCACCCTGAGGCCCCGCCCATTCTTGAGTGCGACGAGAGCATAAACACGCATTGTACCTCAGCGTGAGTCCTGTCCTCTAGTAAGATCTCTCAGTGGCTGGACCATTAGATGTCATAATGGGCTTGACATGACCCTAGTCCCCAATTTTTAACCAGATTTCTGGTTGTCCAGTCGTCCCACCCCAGGGCTCTACTCTGGAATCCCTCATTTGGTGGGACATCTGAGGTTGAAAAACAAAATGAAACAAATCGACAACAACAACAACAAAAAAACGGACTTCTTCCATCCCCAGAATGACCCCAAACTCTTTGGACGGGACCGAATCCCCAGAGAGTAAGACTCGTCCATTTCCCATGAAGTCACCCGGCAATTTCACGACCATGAGTGACACGATATCCAGAGACAAAAACTTGAGCAAGAGCCTCACACTCGCCCTTTCTTTATATCCCGAAGTGTTCTCCTCATGGTCTGTAGATCAGTCCTGCCATACCTATGACCCAAAACATAAGCCGAGTTTGTGTTTTCAGACAACTGTCCAAACAGCTCTGGCCTACACACCCTACAGGCTCAGGGCCCTGGAGCCAAACCTGAGGACTGTACTTGCCCTCTCCAAGGGAATTGTATGTGCCCATTCCAATGGCCACAACCCTACTAGTAGGATAACCTCCAAAGTCCATGAGGCCATCCCAATAGTTGTGGCTTCCCAGGACAAACAGGGGCAATCTGAGCCCATCTGAGCACCTACCTGCACTCAGACCCGTAGACTGATGTCCCCAGAGGTAAAAAGGAACGAACAGGCCCCTAGGCACTAATCGGATCCATTGCTTTGGTTTCCAGGCATCTCTCCTCAGAGGCCTGGATTTCAATACCAGCATATGGCTGTTTCTTGACTCACCCATCGGAACAAATCTCATCTACACATGGGAAACATGCACGTTGGAGCTGTGTCAAAGCCTCTGTTTAGGAGAACCCTTCAGGGCCCCAGGGCCACCGCTTCATTCCAAGGTCTCCATAGACACAAAAACATATAAGGACACATCCACAGGAGAGTCCATTTCAACTCAGCCTCCTCGGTTGCCCCCCACATCCAGCAGATCTAACCTGTCTTGTTGCTTGGAGACAATTGGAATGCGAGGTGGGCTACCCAGCCATCCATCCTTAGAACCCTGCTCGGAATCGTTGGCCTGGAGCCAACCTACAGGTCTCAATTGTCCTGCAGAAGAATCTTTGCAGTTTGGAGCTTCTCACAACTCCCATCGTGGGAAAACCCCCATGTCCTCGTGATCCAACCCCCTTCAAGAAAGGGCCATCAGGGCAGAAAGTCCAACCTGAGCGATCGTCTGATCCTTGCCCTGACTTCAGATGCACGAGATCTCGATTGAGGTCTGTAGATTGTGCCTGCCATATCCTCACCCAGAAACCTAGGCCTAGCTTGGGTTCTCAGACTCTGTCCTCAGACTACTGGCCCACAAGCCCTCCAGTTTGGCAATCCAGAACTACAATGCCGCACTCTGCCTGCCCTACAGAAGTAAAACATTGCCCTCAGGGCTACCCCGAAACCCCAAATGAGGATCAACCTGCACGCCATTCGGCTGTACCCCAAACATATAGGCTGACCTGGGCACTATTTCCCCTTCTGACCCAGCCTGAGCCTGGACCTCCTGGTCCCACCCAGACAGCTGGCCGCACACTGAGCACATCGGACCCGCCATGGCCTTAGGACGTCATCTCTTCCCAACTGCGGTTTTCAGGCTCCAGAACCTAGACCTTATCTCCAACCACTGCCCAGGGTTGAAAATGATGCAGAAATCAGAACTCTTTCCCCATGGCAAGAAACCTTGTGTTTGGCATGTTGTCCAACGTTCAGTGTAGTTGAAACAAGCGTGGCCCATGAGGCCCAGCCCATGCTTGCGGGCCACATTGGTCACAAACACACATTGTGACCCTCAGCCTGGGCCAGTCCTCAGGTAAGGCCTCTGAGGGCCTATATGAAGAGACAGCATATTGGGCTTGCCATGCCCCTAGGCCCCAATTTTTAACCATAGTTCGGGTTGTCCCTTCACTCTTCCCCAGGGCTCTGCTTTGGAATTCCTCTTTTGGTGGGACACCTGAGGTAACAAACCTGAAAGGAGTCCTCCCATCCCACAGATTGACAAATAACAATTGGGATCAGGCGAAATCCACAGAGAAGAAGATTCGGCCATGGCCCATGAGACCTCCCCAACATTCCACGGCCATCACTGAAACAAAATCCAGAGACAAAAGCCTGAGCAAGCGACTCAGACTCGCTAATTCTTCATATCCTGAAGAGTTCTTCTAATGGTTTGTAGATCGGGCGTGCGATACCTACGTCCCCAAACTTAAGCTGAGTTTGTGTTTTCAGTCTTCAGGCCTCAAAGTCCTGGGCCACACTCCCTCCAGGCTTGGGCCCCTGGATCCACACATTAGGACTGCCCCAACCCAATCCATGGGAATTCTGCCCATTCCATTGTCAAAAATCGTACAAATTAGGAGAACCCTCCAAAGTCCCTGAGGCCATCCAAATAGTGTTGGTCGCCCGGGACAAAAAAGGGTGGTTGATACCGGCCGAGCATCTACCTCCACTCATCTAGCTCCACTCATACCAAGAAGATTGAACCAGACAGGACCCAAGACCATTATCGGATCCATTGCTTTGGTTTACAGGCATGTCTCCTCAAAAGCCTGGATTCCAATACCAGCAGAGGGGATTTCCTGAGGCACCCATCAGAACAAATCTCGTCTCCACAAGGAAACTTGTGCATGGGAGCTATGCCAAAGCTTAGGAGAATACTTCAGGGTCCCGGTGCCACCTCCCCATTCCAAGGCCCTCATGGACACAAACACACGTTAGGACCCATCCTCTGGAAAGTGCATTTCAACTAAGCCACCCCGGGTGCTCCCGCAGATCCATTAGATCTAAACTGTCTTGTTGCTAGGAGACAATTGGAAGGCGAGGCGGACTTCCCAGGCATCCATTCTCGAACGGTGCTCTGGAGTCATTTCGTATGGGATGTCCTGGAGCTGTCCAAAATGTCTCAATTGTCTCGCAGAAGGAATCCTTGAAGGGGGCATCCCACATCTCCCAACGTGGAAAACCTCCATGGCCTCGAGATTCCGCTCCCTTCATGAAGGGGCCGTCATGCACAGAAACTCCAACCTGAGCCAACGTCGGATCCTCGCCTCACTTCAGATGCAGGAGATATTGGTTCAGATCTGCAGGGGGTACCTGCCGTGCCCTCACCCTGAATCCGAATTCTAGCTTGTGTTCTCAGACTTCCGTCCTCACTCACCTGGCCCCGAAGCCCTCAAGTTTGGCAATTCCGGACTGAAAATGAAGCACTCTGCCTGCCCTCTAGAAACAATATATTGCCTAATGAGCAGCCCAGGCAGCTTAAATGAAGATAACCCTACACGGCTCTCGAATGTACCCAAATTATATAGTCTAACCTGGGCTCTAATGCACTGTCTGACACAACCTGAGCCCGGACCTGCTGACCAACACCCAGACAGCTGACCGCATGCTGAGCACATCAGACCCGCCATGGCCTTAGGTCATCATCTCTTCCCTACCTCAGTTTTCAGGCTTCAGAACCTAGACCTTATCTCCAATCACTGCCCACGGGTGACTGTGATGCAGAAATCAGAACTCTTCCTGACCCATGGCAAGAAACCTTGTGGTTGGCATGTTGTCCAACGTTCAGTGTAGGAGAAACCAGCATTCACCCTGAGGCCCCGCCCATTCTTGAGTGCGACGAGAGCATAAACACGCATTGTACCTCAGCGTGAGTCCTGTCCTCTAGTAAGTCCTCTCAGTGGCTGGACCATTAGATGTCATAATGGGCTTGACATGTATCTAGTCCCCAATTTTTAACCAGATTTCTGGTTGTCCAGTCGTCCCACCCCAGGGCTCTACTCTGGAATCCCTCATTTGGTGGGACATCTGAGGTTGAAAAACAGAATGAAACAAATCGACAACAACAAAAACAAAACGGACTTCTTCCATCCCCAGAATGAGCCCAAACTCTTTGGACGGGACCGAACCCCCAGAGAGTAAGACTCGTCTATTTCCCATGAAGTCACCCGGCAATTTCACGACCACGAGTGACACGATATCCAGAGACAAAAACTTGAGCAAGAGCCTCACTTTCGCCCTTTTTTCATATCCCGAAGTGTTCTCCTCATGGTCTGTAGATCAGTCCTGCCATACCTATGACCCAAAACATAAGCCGAGTTTGTGTTTTCAGACAACTGTCCAAACAGCTCTGGCCTACAGACCCTACAGGCTCAAGGCCCTGGAGCCAAACCTGAGGACTGTACTTGCACTCTCCACGGGAATTGTATGTGCCCATTCCAATGGCCACAACCCTACTAGTAGGATAACCTCCAAAGTCCTTGAGGCCATCCCAATAGTTGTGGCTTCCCAGGACAAACAGGGGCAATCTGAGCCCATCTGAGCACCTACCTGCACTCAGAACCGTAGACTGATGTCCCCAGAGGTAAAAAAGAACGAACAGGCCCCTAGGCACTAATCGGATCCATTGCTTTTGTTTCCAGGCATCTCTCCTCTGAGGCCTGGATTTCAATACCAGCATATGGCTGTTTTTTGACTCACCCATCAGAACAAATCTCATCTACACATGGGAAACATGCACGTTGGAGCTGTGTCAAAGCCTCTGTTTAGGAGAACCCTTCAGGGCCCCAGGGCCACCGCTTCATTCCAAGGTCTCCATAGACACAAAAACATATTAGGACACATCCACAGGAGAGTCCATTTCAACTCAGCCTCCATGGTTGCCCCACACATCCAGCAGATCTAACCTGTCTTGTTGCTTGGAGACAATTGGAATGCGAGGTGGGCTACCCAGCCATCCATCCTTAGAACCCTGCTCGGAATTGTTGGCCTAGAGCCAACCAACAGGTCTCAATTGTCCTGAAAAAGAATCTTTGCAGTTTGGAGCTTCTCACAACTCCCATCGTGCGAAAACCCCCATGTCCTCGTGATCCAACCCCCTTCAAGAAAGGGCCATCAGGGCAGAAAGTCCAACCTGAGCGATCGTCTGATCCTTGCCCTGACTTCAGATGCACGAGATCTCGAATGAGGTCTGTAGATTGTGCCTGCCATATCCTCACCCAGACACCTAGGCCTAGCTTGGGTTCTCAGACTCCGTCCTCAGACTACTGGCCCACAAGCCCTCCAGTTTGGCAATCCAGAACTACAATGCCGCACTCTGCCTGCCCTACAGAAGTAAAACATTGCCCTCAGGGCTACCCCGAAACCGCAAATGAGGATCAACCTGCACGCCATTCGGCTGTACCCCAAACATATAGGCTGACCTGGGCACTATTTCCCCTTCTGACCCAGCCTGAGCCTGGACCTCCTGGTCCCACCCAGACAGCTGGCCGCACACTGAGCACATCGGACCCGCCATGGCCTTAGGTCGTCATCTCTTCCCAACTGCGGTTTTCAGGCTCCAGAACCTAGACCTTATCTCCAACCACTGCCCAGGGTTGAAAATGATGCAGAAATCAGAACTCTTTCCCCATGGCAAGAAACCTTGTGCTTCGCATGTTGTCCAACGTTCAGTGTAGTTGAAACAAGCGTGGCCCATGAGGCCCAGCCCATGCTTGCGGGCCACATTGGTCACAAACACACATTGTGACCCTCAGCCTGAGCCCAGTCCTCAGGTAAGGCCTCTCAGGGCCTATATGAAGAGACAGCATATTGGGCTTGCCATGCCCCAAGGCCCCAATTTTTAACCATAGTTCGGGTTGTCCCTTCACTCTTCCCCAGGGCTCTGCTTTGGAATTCCTCTTTTGGTGGGACACCTGAGGTAACAAACCTGAAAGGAGTCCTCCCATCCCACAGATGGACGAAAAACAATTGGGATCGGGCCAAATCCACAGAGAGGAAGATTCGTCCATGGCCCATGAGACCTCCCCAACATCCAAGGCCATCGTTGAAACAAAAGTCAGAGACAAAAGCCTGAGCAAGCGCCTCAGACACGCACATTCTTCGTATCCTGAAGAGTTCTTCTCATGGTTTGTAGATCGGGCGTGCCATACCTACGTCCCCAAACTTAAGCTGAGTTTGTGTTTTCAGTCTTTTGTCCTCAAAGTCCTGGGCCACACTCCCTCCAGGCTGGGGCCCCTGGAGCCACACATTAGGACTGCCCCCACCCAATCCATGGGAATTCTGCCTGTTCCATTGTCAAAAATCGTACAAATTAGGAGAACTCTCCAAAGTCCCTGAGGCCATCCCAATAGTGTAGGTCGCCCGGGACAAAAAAGGGCGGTTGATACAGGCTGAGCATCTACCTCCACTCATCTACCTCCACCCATAACAAGAAGATTGAACTAGGCAAGACCCGAGGCCATTATCGGATCCATTGCTTTGGTTTACAGGCATGTCTCCTCAAAAGCCTGGATTCCCATACCAGCAGAGGGGATTTCCTGAGGCACCCATCAGAACAAATCTCATCTCCACAAGGAAACTTGTGCATGGGAGCTAAGCCAAAGCTTAGGAGAATACTTCAGCGTCCCGGTGCCACCTCCCCATTCCAAGGCCCTCATGGACACAAACACACGTTAGGACCCATCCTCTGGAAAGTGCATTTCAACTCAGCCACCCCGGTTGCTCCCGCAGATCCATTAGATCTAAACTGTGTTGTTGCTAGGAGATAATTGGACGGTGAGGCGGACTTCCCAGGCATCCATCCTCGAACGGTGCTCTGGAGTCATTCCATATGGGATGTCCTGGAGCTGTCCAACAGGTCTCAATTGTCCCGCAGAAGGAATCCTTGAAGGGGGCATCCCACATCTCCCAACGTGGAAAACATCCATGGCCTCGAGATTCCGCTCCCTTCATGAAGGGGCCGTCATGCACAGAAACTCCAAACTGAGCCAACGTCAGATCCTCGCCCTGGCTTCAGATGCATGAGATATTGGTTCAGATCTGCAGGGGGTACCTGCCGTGCCCTCACCCTGAATCCGAAGTCTAGCTTGTGTTCTCAGACTTCCGTCCTCACTCACCTGGCCCCGAAACCCTCAAGTTTGGCAATTCCGGACCGACAATGAGGCACTCTGCTTGCCCTCTAGAAAAAATATATTGCCTAATGAGCAGCCTAGGCAGCTTAAATGAGGATAAACCTACACGGCACTCGAATGTACCCAAATTATATAGTCTAACCTGGGCACTAATGCACTGTCTGACACAACCTGAGCCCGGACCTGCTGACCAACACCCAGACAGCTGACCGCACGCTGAGCACATCAGACCCGCCATGGCCTCAGGTCATCATCTCTTCCCTACCTCAGTTTTCAGGCTTCAGAACCTAGACCTTATCTCCAATCACTGCCCACGGGTGACTGTGATGCAGAAATCAGAACTCTTCCTGACCCATGGCAAGAAACCTTGTGGTTGGCATGTTGTCCAACGTTCAGTGTAGGAGAAACCAGCATTCACCCTGAGGCCCCGCACATTCTTGAGTGCGACGAGAGCATAAACACGCATTGTGACCTCAGCGTGAGTCCAGTCCTCTAGTAAGTCCTCTCAGTGGCTGGACCATTAGATGTCATAATGGGCTTGACATGTCCCTAGTCCCCAATTTTTAACCAGATTTCTGGTTGTCCAGTCGCCCCAACCCAGGGCTCTACTCTGGAATCCCTCATTTGGTGGGACATCTGAGGTTGAAAAACAAAATGAAACAAATCGACAACAACAAAAAAACGGACTTCTTCCATTCCCATAATGACCCCAAACTCTTTGGAAGGGACCGAACCCCCAGAGAGTATGACTCGTCCATTTCCCATGAAGTCACCCGGCAATTTCACGACCATGAGTGACACGATATCCAGAGACAAAAACTTGAGCAAGAGCCTCACACTCGCCCTTTTTTCATATCCCGAAGTGTTCTCCTCATGGTCTGTAGATCAGTCCTGCCATACCTATGACCCAAAACATAAGCCGAGTTTGTGTTTTCAGACAACTGTCCAAACAGCTCTGGCCTACACACCCTACAGGCTCAGGGCCCTGGAGCCAAACCTGAGGACTGTACTTGCCCTCTCCAAGGGAATTGTATGTGCCCATTCCAATGGCCACAACCCTACTAGTAGGATAACCTCCAAAGTCCCTGAGGCCATCCCAATAGTTGTGGCTTCCCAGGACAAACAGGGGCAATCTGAGCCCATCTGAGCACCTACCTGCACTCAGACCCGTAGACTGTTGTCCCCAGAGGTAAAAAGGAACGAACAGGCCCCTAGGCACTAATCGGATCCATTGCTTTGGTTTCCAGGCATCTCTCCTCAGAGGCCTGGATTTCAATACCAGCATATGGCTGTTTCTTGACTCACCCATCAGAACAAATCTCATCTACACATGGGAAACATGCACGTTGGAGCTGTGTCAAAGCCTCTGTTTAGGAGAACCCTTCAGGGCCCCAGGGCCACCGCTTCATTCCAAGGTCTCCATAGACACAAAAACATATTAGGACACATCCACAGGAGAGTCCATTTCAACTAAGCCTCCTCGGTTGCCCCCCACATCCAGCAGTTCTAACCTGTCTTGTTGCTTGGAGACCATTGGAATGCGAGGTGGGCTACCCAGCCATCCATCCTTAGAACCCTGCTCGGAATCGTTGGCCTGGAGCCAACCAACAGGTCTCAATTGTCCTGCAGAAGAATCTTTGCAGTTTGGAGCTTCTCACAACTCCCATCGTGGGAAAACCCCCATGTCCTCGTGATCCAACCCCCTTCAAGAAAGGGCCATCAGGGCAGAATGTCCAACCTGAGCGATCGTCTGATCCTTGCCCTGACTTCAGATGCACGAGATCTCGATTGAGGTCTGTAGATTGTGCCTGCCATATCCTCACCCAGAAACCTAGGCCTAGCTTGGGTTCTCAGACTCCGTCCTCAGACTACTGGCCCACAAGCCCTCCAGTTTGGCAATCCAGAACTACAATGCCGCACTCTGCCTACCCTACAGAATTAAAACATTGCCCTCAGGGCTACCCCGAAACCGCAAATGAGGATCAACATGCACGCCATTCGGCTGTACCCCAAACATATAGGCTGACCTGGGCACTATTTCTCCTTCTGACCCAGCCTGAGCCTGGACCTCCTGGTCCCACCCAGACAGCTGGCCGCACACTGAGCACATCGAACCCGCCATGGCCTTAGGTCGTCATCTCTTCCCAACTGCGGTTTTCAGGCTCCAGAACCTAGACCTTATCTCCAACCACTGCCCAGGGTTGAATATGATGCAGAAATCAGAATTCTTTCCCCATGGCAAGAAACCTTGTGGTTGGCATGTTGTCCAACGTTCAGTGTAGTTGAAACAAGCGTGGCCCATGAGGCCCAGCCCATGATTGCGGGCCACATTGCTCACAAACACACATTGTGACCCTCAGCCTGAGCCCAGTCCTCAGGTAAGGCCTCTCAGGGCCTATATGAAGAGACAGCATATTGGGCTTGCCATGCCCCTAGGCCCCAATTTTTAACCATAGTTCGGGTTGTCCCTTCACTCTTCCCCAGGGCTCTGCTTTGGAATTCCTCTTTTGGTGGGACACCTAGGTAACAAACCTGAAAGGAGTCCTCCCATCCCACAGATTGACGAAAAACAATTGGGATCGGGCCAAATCCACAGAGAGGAAGATTCGTCCATGGCCCATGAGACCTCCCCAACATTCCACGGCCATCGCTGAAACAAAAGTCAGAGACAAAAGCCTGAGTGAGAGCCTCAGACTCGCTCATTCTTCATATCCTGAAGAGTTCTTCTCATGGTTTGTAGATCGGGCGTGCCATACCTACGTCCCCAAACTTAAGCTGAGTTTGTGTTTTCAGTCTTCTGTCCTCAAAGTCCTGGGCCACACTCCCTCCAGGCTGGGGCCCCTGGAGCCACACATTAGGACTGCCCCCACCCAATCCATGGGAATTCTGCCCGTTCCATTGTCAAAATTCGTACAAATTAGGAGAACCCTCCAAAGTCCCTGAGGCCATCCCAATAGTGTAGGTCGCCCGGGACAAAAAAGGGCGGTTGATACCGGCTGAGCATCTACCTCCGCTCATCTACCTCCACTCATAACAAGAAGATTGAACCAGACAGGACCTGAGGCCATTATCGGATCCATTGCTTTGGTTTACAGGCATGTCTCCTCAAAAGCCTGGATTCCATACCAGCCGAGGGGATTTCCTGAGGCACCCATCAGAACAAATCTCGTCTCCACAAGGAAACTTGTGCATGGGAGCTAAGCCAAAGCTTAGGAGAATACTTCAGGGTCCCGGTGCCACCTCCACATTCCAAGGCCCTCATGGACACAAACACACGTTAGGACCCATGCTCTGGAAAGTGCATTTCAACTCAGCCACCCCGGTTGCTCCCGCAGATCCATTAGATCTAAACTGTCTTGTTGCTAGGAGACAATTGGAAGGTGAGGCGGACTTCCCAGGCATCCATCCTCGAACGGTGCTCTGGAGTCATTCCATATGGGATGTCCTGGAGCTGTCCAACAGGTCTCAATTGTCCCGCAGAAGTAATCCTTGAAGGGGGCATCCCATATCTCCCAACGTGGAAAACCTCCATGGCCTCGAGATTCCGCTCCCTTCATGAAGGGGCCGTCATGCACAGAAACTCCAACCTGAGCCAACGTCGGATCCTCGCCCTGACTTCAGATGCATGAGATATTGGTTCAGATCTGCAGGGGGTACCTGCCGTGCCCTCACCCTGAATCCGAAGTCTAGCTTGTGTTCTCAGACTTCCGTCCTCACTCTCCTGGCCCCGAAGCCCTCAAGTTTGGCAATTCCGGACCGACAATGAGGCACTCTGCCTGCCCTCTAGAAAAAATATATTGCCTAATGAGCAGCCCAGGCAGCTTAAATGAGAATAAACCTCCACGGCACTCGAATGTACCCAAATTATATAGTCTAACCTGGGCTCTAATGCACTGTCTGACACAACCTGAGCCCGGACCTTTACCAAAACCCAGACAGCTGACCGCACGCTGAGCACATCAGACCCGCCATGGCCTTAGGTCATCATCTCTTCCCTACCTCAGTTTTCAGGCTTCAGAACCTAGACCTTATCTCCAATCACTGCCCACGGGTGACTGTGATGCAGAAATCAGAACTCTTCCTGACCCATGGTAAGAAACCTTGTGGTGGCATGTTGTCCAACGTTCAGTGTAGGAGAAACCAGCATTCACCCTGAGGCCCCGCCCATTCTTGAGTGCGACGAGAGCATAAACACGCAATGTGACCTCAGTGTGAGTCCTGTCCTCTAGTAAGTCCTCTCAGTGGCTGGACCATTAGATGTCATAATGGGCTTGACATGTCCCTAGTCCCCAATTTTTAACCAGATTTCTGGTTGTCCAGTCGCCCCACCCCAGGGCTCTACTCTGGAATCCCTCATTTGGTGGGACATCTGAGGTTGAAAAACAAAATGAAACAAATCGACAACAACAAAAAAACGGACTTCTTCCATCCCCAGAATGAGCCCAACTCTTTGGACGGGACCGAACCCCCAGAGAATAAGACTCGTCCATTTCCCATGAAGTCACCCGGCAATTTCACGACCATGATTGACACGATATCCAGAGACAAAAACTTGAGCAAGAGCCTCACACTCGCCCTCTTTTCATATCCCGAAGTGTTCTCCTCATGGTCTGTAGATCAGTCCTGCCATACCTATGACCCAAAACATAAGCCGAGTTTGTGTTTTCAGACAACTGTCCAAACAGCTCTGGCCTACACACGCTACAGGCTCAGGGCCCTGGAGCCAAACCTGAGGACTGTACTTGCCCTCTCCAAGGGAATTGTATGTGCCCATTCCAAAGGCCACAACCCTACTAATAGGATAACCTCCAAAGTCCCTGAGGCCATCCCAAGAGTTGTGGCTTCCCAGGACAAACAGGGGCAATCTGAGCCCATCTGAGCACCTACCTGCACTCAGACCCGTAGACTGATGTCCCCAGAGGTAAAAAGGAACGAACAGGCCCCTAGGCACTAATCGGATCCATTGCTTTGGTTTCCAGGCATCTCTCCTCAGAGGCCTGGATTTCAATACCAGCATATGGCTGTTTCTTGACTCACCCATCAGAACAAATCTCATCTACACATGGGAAACATGCACGTTGGAGCTGTGTCAAAGCCTCTGTTTAGGAGAACCCTTCAGGGCCCCAGGGCCACCGCTTCATTCCAAGGTCCCCATAGACACAAAAACATATTAGGACACATCCACAGGAGAGTCCATTTCAACTAGCCTCCTCGGTTGCCCCCCACATCCAGCAGATCTAACCTGTCTTGTTGCTTGGAGACAATTGGAATGCGAGGTGGTCTACCCAGCAATTCATCCTTAGAACCCTGCTCGGAATCGTTGGCCTGGAGCCAACCAACAGGTCTCAATTGTCCTGCAGAAGAATCTTTGCAGTTTGGAGCTTCTCACAACTCCCATCGTGCGAAAACCCCCATGTCCTCGTGATCCAACCCCCTTCAAGAAAAGGCCATCAGGGCAGAAAGTCCAACCTGAGCGATCGTCTGATCCTTGCCCTGACTTCAGATGCACGAGATCTCTATTGAGGTCTGTAGATTGTGCCTGCCATATCCTCACCCAGAAACCTAGGCCTAGCTTGGGTTCTCAGACTCCGTCCTCAGACTACTGGCCCACAAGCCCTCCAGTTGGGCAATCCAGAACTACAATGCCGCACTCTGCCTGCCCTACAGAAGTAAAACATTGCCCTCAGGGCTACCCCGAAACCGCAAATGAGGATCAACCTGCACGCCATTCGGCTGTACCCCAAACATATAGGCTGACCTGGGCACTATTTCCCCTTCTGACCCAGCCTGAGACTGGACCTCCTGGTCCCACCCAGACAGCTGGCCGCACACTGAGCACATCGGACCCGCCATGGCCTTAGGTCGTCATCTCTTCCCAACTGCGGTTTTCAGGCTCCAGAACCTAGACCTTATCTCCAACCACTGCCCAGGGTTGAAAATGATGCAGAAATCAGAACTCTTTCCCCATGGCAAGAAACCTTGTGCTTCGCATGTTGTCCAACGTTCAGTGTAGTTGAAACAAGCGTGGCCCATTAGGCCCAGCCCATGCTTGCGGGCCACATTGGTCACAAACACACATTGTGACCCTCAGCCTGAGCCCAGTCCTCAGATAAGGCCTCTCAGGGCCTATATGAAGAGACAGCATATTGGGCTTGCCATGCCCCTAGGCCCCAATTTTTAACCATAGTTCGGGTTGTCCCTTCACTCTTCCCCAGGGCTCTGCTTTGGAATTCCTCTTTTCTTGGGACACCTGCGGTAACAAACCTGAAAGGAGTCCTCCCATCCCACAGATGGACGAAAAACAATTGGGATCGGGCCAAATCCACAGAGAGGAAGATTCGTCCATGGCCCATGAGACCTCCCCAACATTCCACGGCCATCGCTGAAACAAAATCCAGAGACAAAAACCTGAGCAAGCGCCTCAGACTCGCTCATTCTTCATATCCTGAAGAGTTCTTCTCATGGTTTGTAGATCGGGCGAGCCATACCTAGTCCCCAAACTTAAGCTGAGTTTGTGTTTTCAGTCTTCTGTCCTCAAAGTCCTGGGCCACACTCCCTCCAGGCTGGGGCCCCTGGAGCCACACATTAGGACTGCCCCCACCCATTCCATGGGAATTCTGCCCGTTCCATTGTCAAAAATCGTACAAATTAGGAGAACCCTCCAAAGTCCCTGAGGCCATCCCAATAGTGTAGGTCGCCCGGGACAAAAAAGGGCGGTTGATACCGGCTGAGCATCTACCTCCACTCATCTACCTCCACTCATACCAAGAAGATTGAACCAGACAGGACCCGAGGCCATTATCGGATCCATTGCTTTGGTTTACAGGCATGTCTCCTCAAAAGCCTGGATTCCAATAACAGCAGAGGGGATGTCCTGAGGCACCCATCAGAACAAATCTCGTCTCCACAAGGAAACTTGTGCATGGGAGCTAAGCCAAAGCTTAGGAGAATACTTCAGGGTCCCGGTGCCACCTCCCCATTCCAAGGCCCTCATGGACACAAACACACGTTAGGACCCATCCTCTGGAAAGTGCATTTCAACTCAGCCACCACGGTTGCTCCCGCAGATCCATTAGATCTAAACTGTCTTGTTGCTAGGAGACAATTGGAAGGTGAGGCGGACTTCCCAGGCATCCATCCTCGAACGGTGTTCTGGAGTCATTCCATATGGGATGTCCTGGAGCTGTCCAACAGGTCTCAATTGTCCCGCAGAAGGAATCCTTGAAGGGGGCATCCCACATCTCCCAACGTGGAAAACCTCCATGGCCTCGAGATTCCGCTCCGTTCATGAAGGGGCCGTCATGTACAGAAACTCCAACCTGAGCCAACGTCGGATCTTCGCCCTGACTTCAGATGCATGAGATATTGGTTCAGATCTGCAGGGGGTACCTGCCGTGCCCTCACCCTGAATCCGAAGTCTAGCTTGTGTTCTCAGACTTCCGTCCTCACTCTCCTGGCCCCGAAGCCCTCAAGTTTGGCAATTCCGGACCGACAATGAAGCACTCTGACTGCCCTCTAGAAAAAATATATTGCCTAATGAGCAGCCCAGACAGCTTAAATGAGGATATACCTACACGGCACTCGAAAGTACCCAAATTATATAGTCTAACCTGGGCACTAATGCACTGTCTGACACAACCTGAGCCCGGACCTGCTGACCAACACCCAGACAGCTGACCGCACGCTGAGCACATCAGACCCACCATGGCCTCAGGTCATCATCTCTTCCCTACCTCAGTTTTCAGGCTTCAGAACCTAGACCTTATCTCCAATCACTGCCCACGGGTGACTGTGATGCAGAAATCAGAACTCTTCCTGACCCATGGTAAGAAACCTTGTGGTTGGCATGTTGTCCAACGTTCAGTGTAGGAGAAACCAGCATTCACCCTGAGGCCCCGCCCATTCTTGAGTGCGACGAGAGCATAAACACGCATTGTGACCTCAGCGTGAGTCCTGTCCTCTAGTAAGTCCTCTCAGTGGCTGGACCATTAGATGTCATAATGGGCTTGACATGTCCCTAGTCCCCAATTTTTAACCAGATTTCTGGTTGTCCAGTCGCCCCACCCCAGGGCTCTACTCTGGAATCCATCATTTGGTGGGACATCTGAGGTTAAAAAACAAAATTAAACAAATCGACAACAACAAAAAAACGGACTTCTTCCATCCCCAGAATGACCCCAAACTCTTTGGAAGGGACCGAACCCCCAGAGAGTAAGACTCGTCCATTTCCCATGAAGTCACCCGGCAATTTCACGACCATGAGTGACACGATATACAGAGACAAAAACTTGAGCAAGAGCCTCACAATCGCCCTTTTTTCATATCCCGAAGTGTTCTCCTCATGGTCTGTAGATCAGTCCTGCCATACCTATGACCCAAAACATAAGCCGAGTTTGTGTTTTCAGACAACTGTCCAAAACAGCTCTGGCCTACACACCCTACAGGCTCAGGGCCCTGGAGCCAAACCTGAGGACTGTACTTGCCCTCTCCAAGGGAATTGTATGTGCCCATTCCAATGGCCACAACCCTACTAGTAGGATAACCTCCAAAGTCCCTGAGGCCATCCCAATAGTTGTGGCTTCCCAGGACAAACAGGGGCAATCTGAGCCCATCTGAGCACCTACCTGCACTCAGACCCGTAGACTGATGTCCCCAGAGGTAAAAAGGAACGAACAGGCCCCTAGGCACTAATCGGATCCATTGCTTTGGTTTCCAGGCATCTCTCCTCAGAGGCCTGGATTTCAATACCAGCATATGGCTGTTTCTTGACTCACCCATCAGAACAAATCTCATCTACACATGGGAAACATGCACGTTGGAGCTGTGTCAAAGCCTCTGTTTAGGAGAACCCTTCAGGGCCCCAGGGCCACCGCTTCATTCCAAGGTCTCCATAGACACAAAAACATATAAGGACACATCCACAGGAGAGTCCATTTGAACTCAGCCTCCTCGGTTGCCCCCCACATCCAGCAGATCTAACCTGTCTTGTTGCTTGGAGACAATTGGAATGCGAGGTGGGCTACCCAGCCATCCATCCTTAGAACCCTGCTCGGAATCGTTGGCCTGGAGCCAACCTACAGGTCTCAATTGTCCTGCAGAAGAATCTTTGCAGTTTGGAGCTTCTCACAACTCCCATCGTGGGAAAACCCCCATGTCCTCGTGATCCAACCCCCTTCAAGAAAGGGCCATCAGGGCAGAAAGTCCAACCTGAGCGATCGTCTGATCCTTGCCCTGACTTCAGATGCACGAGATCTCGATTGAGGTCTGTAGATTGTGCCTGCCATATCCTCACCCAGAAACCTAGGCCTAGCTTGGGTTATCAGACTCCGTCCTCAGACTACTGGCCCACAAGCCCTCCAGTTTGGCAATCCAGAACTACAATGCCGCACTCTGCCTGCCCTACAGAAGTAAAACATTGCCCTTGGCTACCCCGAAACCCCAAATGAGGATCAACCTGCACGCCATTCGGCTGTACCCCAAACATATAGGCTGACCTGGGCACTATTTCCCCTTCTGACCCAGCCTGAGCCTGGACCTCCTGGTCCCACCCAGACAGCTGGCCGCTCACTGAGCACATCGGACCCGCCATGGCCTTAGGACGTCATCTCTTCCCAACTGCGGTTTTAAGGCTCCAGAACCTAGACCTTATCTCCAACCACTGCCCAGGGTTGAAAATGATGCAGAAATCAGAACTCTTTCCCCATGGCAAGAAACCTTGTGGTTGGCATGCTGTCCAACGTTCAGTGTAGTTGAAACAAGCGTGGCCCATGAGGTCCAGCCCATGCTTGCGGGCCACATTGGTCACAAACACACATTGTGACCCTCAGCCTGAGCCCAGTCCTCAGGTAAGGCCTCTCAGGGCCTATATGAAGAGACAGCATATTGGGCTTGCCATGCCCCTAGGCCCCAATTTTTAACCATATTTCGGGTTGTCCCTTCACTCTTCCCCAGAGCTCTGCTTTGGAATTCCTCTTTTGTTGGGACACCTGAGTTAACAAACCTGAAAGGAGTCCTCCCATCCCACAGATTGACAAATAACAATTGGGAACGGGCGAAATCCACAGAGAAGAAGATTCGTCCATGGCCCATGAGACCTCCCCAACATTCCACGGCCATCACTGAAACAAAATCCAGAGACAAAAGCCTGAGCAAGCGACTCAGACTCGCTAATTCTTCATATCCTGAAGAGTTCTTCTCATGGTTTGTAGATCGGGCGTGCGATACCTACGTCCCCAAACTTAAGCTGAGTTTGTGTTTTCAGTCTTCAGGCCTCAAAGTCCTGGGCCACACTCCCTCCAGGCTTGGGCCCCTGGAGCCACACATTAGGACTGCCCCCACCCAATCCATGGCAATTCTGCCCATTCCATTGTCAAAAATCGTACAAATTAGGAGAACCCTCCAAAGTCCCTGAGGCCATCCAAATAGTGTTGGTCGCCCGGGACAAAAAAGGGTGGTTGATACCGGCTGAGCATCTACCTCCACTCATCTACCTCCACTCATACCAAGAAGATTGAACCAGACAGGACCCAAGACCATTATCGGATCCATTGCTTTGGTTTACAGGCATGTCTCCTCAAAAGCCTGGATTCCAATACCAGCAGAGGGGATTTCCTGAGGCACCCATCAGAACAAATCTCGTCTCCACAAGGAAACTTGTGCATGGGAGCTATGCCAAAGCTTAGGAGAATACTTCAGGGTCCCGGAGCCACCTCCCCATTCCAAGGCCCTCATGGACACAAACACACGTTAGGACCCATCCTCTGGAAAGTGCATTTCAACTCAGCCACCCCGGGTGCTCCCGCAGATCCATTAGATCTAAACTGTCTTGTTGCTAGGAGACAATTGGAAGGCGAGGCGGACTTCCCAGGCATCCATTCTCGAACGGTGCTCTGGAGTCATTTCGTATGGGATGTCCTGGAGCTGTCCAAAAGGTCTCAATTGTCTCGCAGAAGGAATCCTTGAAGGGGGCATCCCACATCTCCCAACGTGGAAAACCTCCATGGCCTCGAGATTCCGCTCCCTTCATGAAGGGGCCGTCATGCACAGAAACTCCAACCTGAGCCAACGTCGGATCCTCGCCTCACTTCAGATGCATGAGATATTGGTTCAGATCTGCAGGGAGTACCTGCCGTGCCCTCACCCTGAATCCGAAGTCTAGCTTGTGTTCTCAGACTTCCGTCCTCACTCACCTGGCCCCGAAGCCCTCAAGTTTGGCAATTCCGGACTGAAAATGAAGCACTCTGCCTGCCCTCTAGAAACAATATATTGCCTAATGAGCATCCCAGGCAGCTTAAATGAGGATAAACCTCCACGGCACTCGAATGTACCCAAATTATATAGTCTAACCTGGGCTCTAATGCACTGTCTGACACAACCTGAGCCCGGACCTGCTGACCAACACCCAGACATCTGACCGCATGCTGAGCACATCAGACCCGCCATGGCCTTAGGTCATCATCTCTTCCCTACCTCAGTTTTCAGGCTTCAGAACCTAGACCTTATCTCCAATCACTGCCCACGGGTGACTGTGATGCAGAAATCAGAACTCTTCCTGACCCATGGCAAGAAACCTTGTGGTTGGCATGTTGTCCAACGTTCAGTGTAGGAGAAACCAGCATTCACCCTGAGGCCCCGCCCATTCTTGAGTGCGACGAGAGCATAAACACGCATTTGACCTCAGCGTGAGTCCTGTCCTCTAGTAAGTCCTCTCAGTGGCTGGACCATTAGATGTCATAATGGGCTTGACATGTCCCTAGTCCCCAATTTTTAACCAGATTTCTGGTTGTCCAGTCGCCCCACCCCAGGGCTCTACTCTGGAATCCCTCATTTGGTGGGACATTTGAAAAACAAAATGAAACAAATCGACAACAACAACAAAAAAACGGACTTCTTCCATCCCCAGAATGAGCCCAAACTCTTTGGACGGGACCGAACCCCCAGAGAGTAAGACTCGTCCATTTCCCATGAAGTCACCCGGCAATTTCACGACCATGAGTGACACGATATCCAGAGACAAAAACTTGAGCAAGAGCCTCACACTCGCCCTTTTTTCATATCCCGAAGTGTTCTCCTCATGGTCTGTAGATCAGTCCTGCCATACCTATGACCCAAAACATAAGCCGAGTTTGTGTTTTCAGACAACTGTCCAAACAGCTCTGGCCTACAGACCCTACAGGCTCAGGTCCCTGGAGCCAAACCTGAGGACTGTACTTGCACTCTCCACGGGAATTGTATGTGCCCATTCCAATGGCCACAACCGAACTAGTAGGATAACCTCCAAAGTCCTTGAGGCCATCCCAATAGTTGTGGCTTCCCAGGACAAACAGGGGCAATCTGAGCCCATCTGAGCACCTACCTGCACTCAGAATCGTAGAGTGATGTCCCCAGAGGTAAAAAGGAACGAACAGGCCCCTAGGCACTAATCGGATCCATTGCTTTTGTTTCCAGGCATCTCTCCTCTGAGGCCTGGATTTCAATACCAGCATATGGCTGTTTTTTGACTCACCCATCAGAACAAATCTCATCTACACATGGGAAACATGCACGTTGGAGCTGTGTCACAGCCTCTGTTTAGGAGAACCCTTCAGGGCCCCAGGGCCACCGCTTCATTCCAAGGTCTCCATAGACACAAAAACATATTAGGACACATCCACAGGAGAGTCCATTTCAACTCAGCCTCCATGGTTGCCCCCCACATCCAGCAGATCTAACCTGTCTTGTTGCTTGGAGACAATTGGAATGCGAGGTGGGCTACCCAGCCATCCATCCTTAGAACCCTGCTCAAAATTGTTGGCCTAGAGCCAACCAACAGGTCTCAATTGTCCTGAAAAAGAATCTTTGCAGTTTGGAGCTTCTCACAACTCCCATCGTGCGAAAACCCCCATGTCCTCGTGATCCAACCCCCTTCAAGAAAGGGCCATCAGGGCAGAAAGTCCAACCTGAGCGATCGTCTGATCCTTGCCCTGACTTCAGATGCACGAGATCTCGATTGAGGTCTGTAGATTGTGCCTGCCATATCCTCACCCAGACACCTAGGCCTAGCTTGGGTTCTCAGACTCCGTCCTCAGACTACTGGCCCACAAGCCCTCCAGTTGGGCAATCCAGAACTACAATGCCGCACTCTGCCTGCCCTACAGAAGTAAAACATTGCCCTCAGGGCTACCCCGAAACCGCAAATGAGGATCAACCTGCACGCCATTCGGCTGTACCCCAAACATATAGGCTGACCTGGGCACTATTTCCCCTTCTGACCCAGCCTGAGCCTGGACCTCCTGGTCCCACCCAGACAGCTGGCCGCACACTGAGCACATCGGACCCGCCATTGCCTTAGGTCGTCATCTCTTCCCAACTGCGGTTTTCAGGCTCCAGAACCTAGACCTTATCTCCAACCACTGCCCAGGGTTGAAAATGATGCAGAAATCAGAACTCTTTACCCATGGCAAGAAACCTTGTGCTTGGCATGTTGTCCAACGTTCAGTGTAGTTGAAACAAGCGTGGCCCATGAGGCCCAGCCCATGCTTGCGGGCAACATTGGTCACAAACACACATTGTGACCCTCAGCCTGAGCCCAGTCCTCAGGTAAGGCCTCTCAGGGCCTATATGAAGAGACAGCATATTGGGCTTGCCATGCCCCTAGGCCCCAATTTTTAACCATAGTTCGGGTTGTCCCTTCACTCTTCCCCAGGGCTCTGCTTTGGAATTCCTCTTTTGGTGGGACACCTGAGGTAACAAACCTGAAAGGAGTCCTCCCATCCCACAGATGGACGAAAAACAATTGGGATCGGGCCAAATCCACAGAGAGGAAGATTCGTCCATGGCCCATGAGAAATCCCCAACATCCAAGGCCATCGTTGAAACAAAAGTCAGAGACAAAAGCCTGAGCAAGCGCCTCAGACACGCACATTCTTCGTATCCTGAAGAGTTCTTCTCATGGTTTGTAGATCGGGCGTGCCATACCTACGTCCCCAAACTTAAGCTGAGTTTGTGTTTTCAGTCTTCTGTCCTCAAAGTCCTGGGCCACACTCCCTCCAGGCTGGGGCCCCTGGAGCCACACATTAGGACTGCCCCCACCCAATCCATGGGAATTCTGCCCGTTCCATTGTCAAAATTCGTACAAATTAGGAGAACCCTCCAAAGTCCCTGAGGCCATCCCAATAGTGTAGGTCGCCCGGGACAAAAAAGGGCGGTTGATACCGGCTGAGCATCTACCTCCGCTCATCTACCTCCACTCATACCAAGAAGATTGAACCAGACAGGACCTGAGGCCATTATCGGATCCATTGCTTTGGTTTACAGGCATGTCTCCTCAAAAGCCTGGATTCCATACCAGCCGAGGGGATTTCCTGAGGCACCCATCAGAACAAATCTCGTCTCCACAAGGAAACTTGTGCATGGGAGCTAAGCCAAAGCTTAGGAGAATACTTCAGGGTCCCGGTGCCACCTCCACATTCCAAGGCCCTCATGGACACAAACACACGTTAGGACCCATGCTCTGGAAAGTGCATTTCAACTCAGCCACCCCGGTTGCTCCCGCAGATCCATTAGATCTAAACTGTCTTGTTGCTAGGAGACAATTGGAAGGTGAGGCGGACTTCCCAGGCATCCATCCTCGAACGGTGCTCTGGAGTCATTCCATATGGGATGTCCTGGAGCTGTCCAACAGGTCTCAATTGTCCCGCAGAAGTAATCCTTGAAGGGGGCATCCCATATCTCCCAACGTGGAAAACCTCCATGGCCTCGAGATTCCGCTCCCTTCATGAAGGGGCCGTCATGCACAGAAACTCCAACCTGAGCCAACGTCGGATCCTCGCCCTGACTTCAGATGCATGAGATATTGGTTCAGATCTGCAGGGGGTACCTGCCGTGCCCTCACCCTGAATCCGAAGTCCAGCTTGTGTTCTCAGACTTCCGTCCTCACTCTCCTGGCCCCGAAGCCCTCAAGTTTGGCAATTCCGGACCGACAATGAGGCACTCTGCCTGCCCTCTAGAAAAAATATATTGCCTAATGAGCAGCCCAGGCAGCTTAAATGAGAATAAACCTCCACGGCACTCGAATGTACCCAAATTATATAGTCTAACCTGGGCTCTAATGCACTGTCTGACACAACCTGAGCCCGGACCTGCTGACCAAAACCCAGACAGCTGACCGCACGCTGAGCACATCAGACCCGCCATGGCCTTAGGTCATCATCTCTTCCCTACCTCAGTTTTCAGGCTTCAGAACCTAGACCTTATCTCCAATCACTGCCCACGGGTGACTGTGATGCAGAAATCAGAACTCTTCCTGACTCATGGTAAGAAACCTTGTGGTGGCATGTTGTCCAACGTTCAGTGTAGGAGAAAACAGCATTCACCCTGAGGCCACACCCATTCTTGAGTGCGACGAGAGCATAAACACGCAATGTGACCTCAGTGTGAGTCCTGTCCTCTAGTAAGTCCTCTTAGTGGCTGGACCATTAGATGTCATAATGGGCTTGACATGTCCCTAGTCCCCAATTTTTAACCAGATTTCTGGTTGTCCAGTCGCCCCACCCCAGGGCTCTACTCTGGAATCAATCATTTGGTGGGACATCTGAGGTTGAAAAACAAAATTAAACAAATCGACAACAACAAAAAAACGGACTTCTTCCATCCCCAGAATGACCCCAAACTCTTTGGAAGGGACCGAACCCCCAAAGAGTAAGACTCGTCCATTTCCCATGAAGTCACTCGGCAATTTCACGACCATGAGTGACACGATATCCAGAGACAAAACCTTGAGCAAGAGCCTCACACTCGCCCTTTTTTCATATCCCGAAGTGTTCTCCTCATGGTCTGTAGATCAGTCCTGCCATACCTATGACCCAAAACATAAGCCGAGTTTGTGTTTTCAGACAACTGTCCAAACAGCTCTGGCCTACACACCCTACAGGCTCAGGGCCCTGGAGCCAAACCTGAGGACTGTACTTGCCCTCTCCAAGGGAATTGTATGTGCCCATTCCAATGGCCACAACCCTACTAGTAGGATAACCTCCAAAGTCCCTGAGGCCATCCCAATAGTTGTGGCTTCCCAGGACAAACAGGGGCAATCTGAGCCCATCTGAGCACCTACCTGCACTCAGACCCGTAGACTGATGTCCCCAGAGGTAAAAAGGAACGAAGAGGCCCCTAGGCACTAATCGGATCCATTGCTTTGGTTTCCAGGCATCTCTCCTCAGAGGCCTGGATTTCAATACCAGCATATGGCTGTTTCTTGACTCACCCATCAGAACAAATCTCATCTACACATGGGAAACATGCACGTTGGAGCTGTGTCAAAGCCTCTGTTTAGGAGAACCCTTCAGGGCCCCAGGGCCACCGCTTCATTCCAAGGTCTCCATAGACACAAAAACATATTAGGACACATCCACAGGAGAGTCCATTTCAACTCAGCCTCCTCGGTTGCCCCCCACATCCAGCAGATCTAACCTGTCTTGTTGCATGGAGACAATTGGAATGCGAGGTGGGCTACCCAGCCATCCATCCTTAGAACCCTGCTCGGAATCGTTGGCCTGGAGCCAACCAACAGGTCTCAATTGTCCTGCAGAAGAATCTTTGCAGTTTGGAGATTCTCATAACTCCCATCGTGGGAAAACCCCCATGTCCTCGTGATCCAACCCCCTTCAAGAAAGGGCCATCAGGGGAGAAAGTCCAAACTGTGCGATCGTCTTATCCTTGCCCTGACTTCAGATGCACGTGATCTCGTTTGAGGTCTGTAGATTGTGCCTGCCATAACCTCACCCGGACACCTAGGCCTAGCTTGGTTTCTCAGACTCCGTCCTCAGACTACTGGCCCACAAGCCCTCCAGTTGGGCAATCCAGAACTACAATGCCGCACTCTGCCTGCCCTACAGAAGTAAAACATTGCCCTCAGGGCTACCCCGAAACCGCAAATAGGATCAACCTGCACGCCATTCGGCTGTACCCCA
Source organism: Mustela nivalis (assembly GCF_964662115.1). Lineage (NCBI taxonomy): Eukaryota > Metazoa > Chordata > Mammalia > Carnivora > Mustelidae > Mustela > Mustela nivalis. The sequence continues at coordinate 155,954 of NW_028135638.1, forward strand.
AACATATAGGCTGACCTGGGCACTATTTCCCCTTCTGACCCAGCCTGAGCCTGGAACTCCTGGTCCCACCAAGACAGCGGGCCGCACACTGAGCACATCGGACCCGCCATGGCCTTAGGTCGTCATCTCTTCCCAACTGCGGTTTTCAGGCTCCAGAACCTAGACCTTATCTCCAACCACTGCCCAGGGTTGAAAATGATGCAGAAATCAGAACTCTTTCCCCATGGCAAGAAACCTTGTGGTTGGCATGTTGTCCAACGTTCAGTGTAGTTGAAACAAGCGTGGCCCATGAGGCCCAGCCCATGCTTGCGGGCCACATTGCTCACAAACACACATTGTGGCCCTCAGCCTGAGCCCAGTCCTCAGGTAAGGCCTCTCAGGGCCTATATGAAGAGACAGCATATTGGGCTTGCCATGCCCCTAGGCCCCAATTTTTAACCATAGTTCGGGTTGTCCCTTCACTCTTCCCCAGGGCTCTGCTTTGGAATTCCTCTTTTGGTGGGACACCTGAGGTAACAAACCTGAAAGGAGTCCTCGCATCCCACAGATGGCCGAAAAACAATTGGGATCGGGCCAAATCCACAGAGAGGAAGATTCGTCCATGGCCCATGAGACCTCCCCAACATTCAACGGCCATGGCTGAAACAAAAGTCAGAGACAAAAGCCTGAGCAAGCGCCTCAGACTCGCTCATTCTTCATATCCTGAAGAGTTCTTCTCATGGTTTGTAGATCGGGCATGCCATACCTACGTCCCCAAACTTAAGCTGAGTTTGTGTTTTCAGTCTTCTGTCCTCAAAGTCCTGGGCCACACTCCCTCCAGGCTGGGGCCCCTGGAGCCACACATTACGACTGCCCCCACCCAATCATGGGAATTCTGCCCGTTCCATTGTCAAAAATCGTACAAATTAGGAGAACCCTCCAAAGTCCCTGAGGCCATCCCAATAGTGTAGGTCGCCCGGGACAAAAAAGGGCGGTTGATATGGCTGAGCATCTACCTCCACTCATCTACCTCCACTCATACCAAGAAGATTGAACCAGAAAGGACCCGAGGCCATTATCGGATCCATTGCTTTGGTTTACAGGCATGTCTCCTCAAAAGCCTGGATTCCAATACCAGCAGAGGGGATTTCCTGAGGCACCCATCAGAACAAATCTCGTCTCCACAATGAAACTTGTCATGGGAGCTAAGCCAAAGCTTAGGAGAATACTTCAGGGTCCCGGTGCCACCTCCCCATTCCAAGGCCCTCATGGACACAAACACACGTTAGGACCCATCCTCTGGAAAGTGCATTTCAACTCAGCCACCCCGGTTGCTCCCGCAGATCCATTAGATCTAAACTGTCTTGTTGCTAGGAGACAATTGGAAGGTGAGGCGGACTTCCCAGGCATCCATCCTCGAACGGTGCTCTGGAGTCATTCCATATGGGATGTCCTGGAGCTGTCCAACAGGTCTCAATTGTCCCGCAGAAGGAATCCTTGAAGGGGGCATCCCACATCTCCCAACGTGGAAAACCTCCATGGCCTCGAGATTCCGCTCCCTTCATGAAGGGGCCGTCATGCACAGAAACTCCAACCTGAGCCAACGTCGGATCCTCGCCCTGACTTCAGAGGCATGAGATATAGGTTCAGATCTGCAGGGGGTACCAGCCGTGCCCTCACCCTGAATCCGAAGTCTAGCTTGTGTTCTCAGACTTCCGTCCTCACTCTCCTGGCCCCGAAGCCCTCATGTTTGGCAATTCCGGACCGACAATGAAGCACTCTGCCTGCCCTCTAGAAAAAATATATTGCCTAATGAGCAGCCCAGGCAGCTTAAATGAGGATAAACCTACACGGCACTCGAATGTACCCAAATTATATAGTCTAACCTGGGCTCTAATGCACTGTCTGACACAACCTGAGCCCGGACCTGCTGACCAAAACCCAGACAGCTGACCGCACGCTGAGCACATCAGACCCGCCATGGCCTTAGGTCATCATCTCTTCCCTACCTCAGTTTTCAGGCTTCAGAACCTAGACCTTATCTCCAATCACTGCCCACGGGTGACTGTGATGCAGAAATCAGAACTCTTCCTGACCCATGGCAAGAAACCTTGTGGTTGGCATGTTGTCCAACGTTCAGTGTAGGAGAAACCAGCATTCACCCTGAGGCCCCGCCCATTCTTGAGTGCGACGAGAGCATAAACACGCATTTGACCTCAGCGTGAGTCCTGTCCTCTAGTAAGTCCTCTCAGTGGCTGGACCATTAGATGTCATAATGGGCTTGACATGTCCCTAGTCCCCAATTTTTAACCAGATTTCTGGTTGTCCAGTCGCCCCACCCCAGGGCTCTACTCTGGAATCCCTCATTTGGTGGGACATTTGAAAAACAAAATGAAACAAATCGACAACAACAACAAAAAAACGGACTTCTTCCATCCCCAGAATGAGCCCAAACTCTTTGGACGGGACCGAACCCCCAGAGAGTAAGACTCGTCCATTTCCCATGAAGTCACCCGGCAATTTCACGACCATGAGTGACACGATATCCAGAGACAAAAACTTGAGCAAGAGCCTCACACTCGCCCTTTTTTCATATCCCGAAGTGTTCTCCTCATGGTCTGTAGATCAGTCCTGCCATACCTATGACCCAAAACATAAGCCGAGTTTGTGTTTTCAGACAACTGTCCAAACAGCTCTGGCCTACAGACCCTACAGGCTCAGGTCCCTGGAGCCAAACCTGAGGACTGTACTTGCACTCTCCACGGGAATTGTATGTGCCCATTCCAATGGCCACAACCGAACTAGTAGGATAACCTCCAAAGTCCTTGAGGCCATCCCAATAGTTGTGGCTTCCCAGGACAAACAGGGGCAATCTGAGCCCATCTGAGCACCTACCTGCACTCAGAATCGTAGAGTGATGTCCCCAGAGGTAAAAAGGAACGAACAGGCCCCTAGGCACTAATCGGATCCATTGCTTTTGTTTCCAGGCATCTCTCCTCTGAGGCCTGGATTTCAATACCAGCATATGGCTGTTTTTTGACTCACCCATCAGAACAAATCTCATCTACACATGGGAAACATGCACGTTGGAGCTGTGTCACAGCCTCTGTTTAGGAGAACCCTTCAGGGCCCCAGGGCCACCGCTTCATTCCAAGGTCTCCATAGACACAAAAACATATTAGGACACATCCACAGGAGAGTCCATTTCAACTCAGCCTCCATGGTTGCCCCCCACATCCAGCAGATCTAACCTGTCTTGTTGCTTGGAGACAATTGGAATGCGAGGTGGGCTACCCAGCCATCCATCCTTAGAACCCTGCTCAAAATTGTTGGCCTAGAGCCAACCAACAGGTCTCAATTGTCCTGAAAAAGAATCTTTGCAGTTTGGAGCTTCTCACAACTCCCATCGTGCGAAAACCCCCATGTCCTCGTGATCCAACCCCCTTCAAGAAAGGGCCATCAGGGCAGAAAGTCCAACCTGAGCGATCGTCTGATCCTTGCCCTGACTTCAGATGCACGAGATCTCGATTGAGGTCTGTAGATTGTGCCTGCCATATCCTCACCCAGACACCTAGGCCTAGCTTGGGTTCTCAGACTCCGTCCTCAGACTACTGGCCCACAAGCCCTCCAGTTGGGCAATCCAGAACTACAATGCCGCACTCTGCCTGCCCTACAGAAGTAAAACATTGCCCTCAGGGCTACCCCGAAACCGCAAATGAGGATCAACCTGCACGCCATTCGGCTGTACCCCAAACATATAGGCTGACCTGGGCACTATTTCCCCTTCTGACCCAGCCTGAGCCTGGACCTCCTGGTCCCACCCAGACAGCTGGCCGCACACTGAGCACATCGGACCCGCCATTGCCTTAGGTCGTCATCTCTTCCCAACTGCGGTTTTCAGGCTCCAGAACCTAGACCTTATCTCCAACCACTGCCCAGGGTTGAAAATGATGCAGAAATCAGAACTCTTTACCCATGGCAAGAAACCTTGTGCTTGGCATGTTGTCCAACGTTCAGTGTAGTTGAAACAAGCGTGGCCCATGAGGCCCAGCCCATGCTTGCGGGCAACATTGGTCACAAACACACATTGTGACCCTCAGCCTGAGCCCAGTCCTCAGGTAAGGCCTCTCAGGGCCTATATGAAGAGACAGCATATTGGGCTTGCCATGCCCCTAGGCCCCAATTTTTAACCATAGTTCGGGTTGTCCCTTCACTCTTCCCCAGGGCTCTGCTTTGGAATTCCTCTTTTGGTGGGACACCTGAGGTAACAAACCTGAAAGGAGTCCTCCCATCCCACAGATGGACGAAAAACAATTGGGATCGGGCCAAATCCACAGAGAGGAAGATTCGTCCATGGCCCATGAGAAATCCCCAACATCCAAGGCCATCGTTGAAACAAAAGTCAGAGACAAAAGCCTGAGCAAGCGCCTCAGACACGCACATTCTTCGTATCCTGAAGAGTTCTTCTCATGGTTTGTAGATCGGGCGTGCCATACCTACGTCCCCAAACTTAAGCTGAGTTTGTGTTTTCAGTCTTCTGTCCTCAAAGTCCTGGGCCACACTCCCTCCAGGCTGGGGCCCCTGGAGCCACACATTAGGACTGCCCCCACCCAATCCATGGGAATTCTGCCCGTTCCATTGTCAAAATTCGTACAAATTAGGAGAACCCTCCAAAGTCCCTGAGGCCATCCCAATAGTGTAGGTCGCCCGGGACAAAAAAGGGCGGTTGATACCGGCTGAGCATCTACCTCCGCTCATCTACCTCCACTCATACCAAGAAGATTGAACCAGACAGGACCTGAGGCCATTATCGGATCCATTGCTTTGGTTTACAGGCATGTCTCCTCAAAAGCCTGGATTCCATACCAGCCGAGGGGATTTCCTGAGGCACCCATCAGAACAAATCTCGTCTCCACAAGGAAACTTGTGCATGGGAGCTAAGCCAAAGCTTAGGAGAATACTTCAGGGTCCCGGTGCCACCTCCACATTCCAAGGCCCTCATGGACACAAACACACGTTAGGACCCATGCTCTGGAAAGTGCATTTCAACTCAGCCACCCCGGTTGCTCCCGCAGATCCATTAGATCTAAACTGTCTTGTTGCTAGGAGACAATTGGAAGGTGAGGCGGACTTCCCAGGCATCCATCCTCGAACGGTGCTCTGGAGTCATTCCATATGGGATGTCCTGGAGCTGTCCAACAGGTCTCAATTGTCCCGCAGAAGTAATCCTTGAAGGGGGCATCCCATATCTCCCAACGTGGAAAACCTCCATGGCCTCGAGATTCCGCTCCCTTCATGAAGGGGCCGTCATGCACAGAAACTCCAACCTGAGCCAACGCCGGATCCTCGCCCTGACTTCAGATGCATGAGATATTGGTTCAGATCTGCAGGGGGTACCTGCCGTGCCCTCACCCTGAATCCGAAGTCCAGCTTGTGTTCTCAGACTTCCGTCCTCACTCTCCTGGCCCCGAAGCCCTCAAGTTTGGCAATTCCGGACCAACAATGAGGCACTCTGCCTGCCCTCTAGAAAAAATATATTGCCTAATGAGCAGCCCAGGCAGCTTAAATGAGAATAAACCTCCACGGCACTCGAATGTACCCAAATTATATAGTCTAACCTGGGCTCTAATGCACTGTCTGACACAACCTGAGCCCGGACCTGCTGACCAAAACCCAGACAGCTGACCGCACGCTGAGCACATCAGACCCGCCATGGCCTTAGGTCATCATCTCTTCCCTACCTCAGTTTTCAGGCTTCAGAACCTAGACCTTATCTCCAATCACTGCCCACGGGTGACTGTGATGCAGAAATCAGAACTCTTCCTGACTCATGGTAAGAAACCTTGTGGTGGCATGTTGTCCAACGTTCAGTGTAGGAGAAAACAGCATTCACCCTGAGGCCACACCCATTCTTGAGTGCGACGAGAGCATAAACACGCAATGTGACCTCAGTGTGAGTCCTGTCCTCTAGTAAGTCCTCTTAGTGGCTGGACCATTAGATGTCATAATGGGCTTGACATGTCCCTAGTCCCCAATTTTTAACCAGATTTCTGGTTGTCCAGTCGCCCCACCCCAGGGCTCTACTCTGGAATCAATCATTTGGTGGGACATCTGAGGTTGAAAAACAAAATTAAACAAATCGACAACAACAAAAAAACGGACTTCTTCCATCCCCAGAATGACCCCAAACTCTTTGGAAGGGACCGAACCCCCAAAGAGTAAGACTCGTCCATTTCCCATGAAGTCACTCGGCAATTTCACGACCATGAGTGACACGATATCCAGAGACAAAACCTTGAGCAAGAGCCTCACACTCGCCCTTTTTTCATATCCCGAAGTGTTCTCCTCATGGTCTGTAGATCAGTCCTGCCATACCTATGACCCAAAACATAAGCCGAGTTTGTGTTTTCAGACAACTGTCCAAATAGCTCTGGCCTACACACCCTACAGGCTCAGGGCCCTGGAGCCAAACCTGAGGACTGTACTTGCCCTCTCCAAGGGAATTGTATGTGCCCATTCCAATGGCCACAACCCTACTAGTAGGATAACCTCCAAAGTCCCTGAGGCCATCCCAATAGTTGTGGCTTCCCAGGACAAACAGGGGCAATCTGAGCCCATCTGAGCACCTACCTGCACTCAGACCCGTAGACTGATGTCCCCAGAGGTAAAAAGGAACGAAGAGGCCCCTAGGCACTAATCGGATCCATTGCTTTGGTTTCCAGGCATCTCTCCTCAGAGGCCTGGATTTCAATACCAGCATATGGCTGTTTCTTGACTCACCCATCAGAACAAATCTCATCTACACATGGGAAACATGCACGTTGGAGCTGTGTCAAAGCCTCTGTTTAGGAGAACCCTTCAGGGCCCCAGGGCCACCGCTTCATTCCAAGGTCTCCATAGACACAAAAACATATTAGGACACATCCACAGGAGAGTCCATTTCAACTCAGCCTCCTCGGTTGCCCCCCACATCCAGCAGATCTAACCTGTCTTGTTGCATGGAGACAATTGGAATGCGAGGTGGGCTACCCAGCCATCCATCCTTAGAACCCTGCTCGGAATCGTTGGCCTGGAGCCAACCAACAGGTCTCAATTGTCCTGCAGAAGAATCTTTGCAGTTTGGAGATTCTCATAACTCCCATCGTGGGAAAACCCCCATGTCCTCGTGATCCAACCCCCTTCAAGAAAGGGCCATCAGGGGAGAAAGTCCAAACTGTGCGATCGTCTTATCCTTGCCCTGACTTCAGATGCACGTGATCTCGTTTGAGGTCTGTAGATTGTGCCTGCCATAACCTCACCCGGACACCTAGGCCTAGCTTGGTTTCTCAGACTCCGTCCTCAGACTACTGGCCCACAAGCCCTCCAGTTGGGCAATCCAGAACTACAATGCCGCACTCTGCCTGCCCTACAGAAGTAAAACATTGCCCTCAGGGCTACCCCGAAACCGCAAATAGGATCAACCTGCACGCCATTCGGCTGTACCCCAAACATATAGGCTGACCTGGGCACTATTTCCCCTTCTGACCCAGCCTGAGCCTGGAACTCCTGGTCCCACCAAGACAGCGGGCCGCACACTGAGCACATCGGACCCGCCATGGCCTTAGGTCGTCATCTCTTCCCAACTGCGGTTTTCAGGCTCCAGAACCTAGACCTTATCTCCAACCACTGCCCAGGGTTGAAAATGATGCAGAAATCAGAACTCTTTCCCCATGGCAAGAAACCTTGTGGTTGGCATGTTGTCCAACGTTCAGTGTAGTTGAAACAAGCGTGGCCCATGAGGCCCAGCCCATGCTTGCGGGCCACATTGCTCACAAACACACATTGTGGCCCTCAGCCTGAGCCCAGTCCTCAGGTAAGGCCTCTCAGGGCCTATATGAAGAGACAGCATATTGGGCTTGCCATGCCCCTAGGCCCCAATTTTTAACCATAGTTCGGGTTGTCCCTTCACTCTTCCCCAGGGCTCTGCTTTGGAATTCCTCTTTTGGTGGGACACCTGAGGTAACAAACCTGAAAGGAGTCCTCGCATCCCACAGATGGCCGAAAAACAATTGGGATCGGGCCAAATCCACAGAGAGGAAGATTCGTCCATGGCCCATGAGACCTCCCCAACATTCAACGGCCATGGCTGAAACAAAAGTCAGAGACAAAAGCCTGAGCAAGCGCCTCAGACTCGCTCATTCTTCATATCCTGAAGAGTTCTTCTCATGGTTTGTAGATCGGGCATGCCATACCTACGTCCCCAAACTTAAGCTGAGTTTGTGTTTTCAGTCTTCTGTCCTCAAAGTCCTGGGCCACACTCCCTCCAGGCTGGGGCCCCTGGAGCCACACATTACGACTGCCCCCACCCAATCATGGGAATTCTGCCCGTTCCATTGTCAAAAATCGTACAAATTAGGAGAACCCTCCAAAGTCCCTGAGGCCATCCCAATAGTGTAGGTCGCCCGGGACAAAAAAGGGCGGTTGATATGGCTGAGCATCTACCTCCACTCATCTACCTCCACTCATACCAAGAAGATTGAACCAGAAAGGACCCGAGGCCATTATCGGATCCATTGCTTTGGTTTACAGGCATGTCTCCTCAAAAGCCTGGATTCCAATACCAGCAGAGGGGATTTCCTGAGGCACCCATCAGAACAAATCTCGTCTCCACAAGGAAACTTGTCATGGGAGCTAAGCCAAAGCTTAGGAGAATACTTCAGGGTCCCGGTGCCACCTCCCCATTCCAAGGCCCTCATGGACACAAACACACGTTAGGACCCATCCTCTGGAAAGTGCATTTCAACTCAGCCACCCCGGTTGCTCCCGCAGATCCATTAGATCTAAACTGTCTTGTTGCTAGGAGACAATTGGAAGGTGAGGCGGACTTCCCAGGCATCCATCCTCGAACGGTGCTCTGGAGTCATTCCATATGGGATGTCCTGGAGCTGTCCAACAGGTCTCAATTGTCCCGCAGAAGGAATCCTTGAAGGGGGCATCCCACATCTCCCAACGTGGAAAACCTCCATGGCCTCGAGATTCCGCTCCCTTCATGAAGGGGCCGTCATGCACAGAAACTCCAACCTGAGCCAACGTCGGATCCTCGCCCTGACTTCAGAGGCATGAGATATAGGTTCAGATCTGCAGGGGGTACCAGCCGTGCCCTCACCCTGAATCCGAAGTCTAGCTTGTGTTCTCAGACTTCCGTCCTCACTCTCCTGGCCCCGAAGCCCTCATGTTTGGCAATTCCGGACCGACAATGAAGCACTCTGCCTGCCCTCTAGAAAAAATATATTGCCTAATGAGCAGCCCAGGCAGCTTAAATGAGGATAAACCTACACGGCACTCGAATGTACCCAAATTATATAGTCTAACCTGGGCACTAATGCACTGTCTGACACAACCTGAGCCCGGACCTGCTGACCAACACCCAGACAGCTGACCGCACGCTGAGCACATCAGACCCGCCATGGCCTTAGGTCATCATCTCTTCCCTCCCTCAGTTTTCAGGCTTCAGAACCTAGACCTTATCTCCAATCACTGCCCACGGGTGACTGTGATGCAGAAATCAGAACTCTTCCTGACCCATGGTAAGAAACTTTGTGGTTGGCATGTTGTCCAACGTTCAGTGTAGGAGAAACCAGCATTCACCCTGAGGCCCCGCCCATTCTTGAGTGCGACGAGAGCATAAACACGCATTGTGACCTCAGCGTGAGTCCTGTCCTCTAGTAAGTCCTCTCAGTGGCTGGACCATTAGATGTCATAATGGGCTTGACATGTCCCTAGTCCCCAATTTTTAACCAGATTTCTGGTTGTCCAGTCGCCCCACCCCAGGGCTCTACTATGGAATCCCTCATTTGGTGCAACATCTGAGGTTGAAAAAAAATGAAACAAATCGACAACAACAAAAAAACGGACTTCTTCCATCCCCAGAATGACCCCAAACTCTTTGGACGGGACCGAACCCCCAGAGAGTAAGACTCGTCCATTTCCCATGATGTCACCCGGCAATTTCACGACCATGAGTGACACGATATCCAGAGACAAAACCTTGAGCAAGAGCCTCACACTCGCCCTTTTTTCATATCACGAAGTGTTCTCCTCATGGTCTGTAGATCAGTCCTGCCATACCTATGACCCAAAACATAAGCCGAGTTTGTGTTTTCAGACAACTGTCCAAACAGCTCTGGCCTACACACCCTACAGGCTCAGGGCCCTGGAGCCAAACCTGAGGACTGTACTTGCCCTCTCCAAGGGAATTGTATGTGCCCATTCCAATGGCCACAACCCTACTAGTAGGATAACCTCCAAAGTCCCTGAGGCCATCCCAATAGTTGTGGCTTCCCAGGACAAACAGGGGCAATCTGAGCCCATCTGAGCACCTACCTGCACTCAGACCCGTAGACTGATGTCCCCAGAGGTAAAAAGGAACGAACAGGCCCCTAGGCACTAATCGGATCCATTGCTTTGGTTTCCAGGCATCTCTCCTCAGAGGCCTGGATTTCAATACCAGCATATGGCTGTTTCTTGACTCACCCATCAGAACAAATCTCATCTACACATGGGAAACATGCACGTTGGAGCTGTGTCAAAGCCTCTGTTTAGGAGAACCCTTCAGGGCCCCAGGGCCACCGCTTCATTCCAAGGTCTCCATAGACACAAAAACATATTAGGACACATCCACAGGAGAGTCCATTTCAACTCAGCCTCCTCGGTTGCCCCCCACATCCAGCAGATCTAACCTGTCTTGTTGCATGGAGACAATTGGAATGCGAGGTGGGCTACCCAGCCATCCATCCTTAGAACCCTGCTCGGAATCGTTGGCCTGGAGCCAACCAACAGGTCTCAATTGTCCTGCAGAAGAATTTTTGCAGTTTGGAGCTTCTCACAACTTCCATCGTGCGAAAACCCCCATGTCCTCGTGATCCAACCCCCTTCAAGAAAGGGCCATCAGGGCAGAAAGTCCAACCTGAGCGATCGTCTGATCCTTGCCCTGACTTCAGATGCACGAGATGTCTATTGAGGTCTGTAGATTGTGCCTGCCATATCCTCACCCAGAAACCTAGGCCTAGCTTGGGTTCTCAGACTCCGTCCTCAGACTACTGGCCCACAAGCCCTCCAGTTGGGCAATCCAGAACTACAATGCCGCACTCTGCCTGCCCTACAGAAGTAAAACATTGCCCTCAGGGCTACCCCGAAACCGTAAATGAGGATCAACCTGCACGCCATTCGGCTGTACCCCAAACATATAGGCTGACCTGGGCACTATTTCCCCTTCTGACCCAGCCTGAGCCTGGACCTCCTGGTCCCACCCAGACAGCTGGCCGCACACTGAGCACATCACCCGCCATGGCCTTAGGTCGTCATCTCTTCCCAACTGCGGTTTTCAGGCTCCAGAACCTAGACCTTATCTCCAACCACTGCCCAGGTTTGAAAATGATGCAGAAATCAGAACTCTATACCCATGGCAAGAAACCTTGTGGTTGGCATGTTGTCCAACGTTCAGTGTAGTTGAAACAAGCGTGGCCCATGAGGCCCAGCCCATGCTTGCGGGCCACATTGGTCACAAACACACATTGTGACCCTCAGCCTGAGCCCAGTCCTCAGGTAAGGCCTCTCAGGGCCTATATGAAGAGACAGCATATTGGGCTTGCCATGCCCCGAGGCCCCAATTTTTAACCATAGTTCGGGTTGTCCCTTCACTCTTCCCCAGGGCTCTGCTTTGGAATTCCTCTTTTGGTGGGACACCTGAGGTAACAAACCTGAAAGGAGTCCTCCCATCCCACAGATGGACGAAAAACAATTGGGATCTGGCCAAATCCACAGAGAGGAAGATTCGTCCATGGCCCATGAGACCTCCCCAACATTCAATGGCCATGGCTGAAAAAAAAGTCAGAGACAAAAGCCTGAGCAAGCGCCTCAGACTCGCTCATTCTTCATATCCTGAAGAGTTCTTCTCATGGTTTGTAGATCGGGCGTGCCATACCTACGTCCCCAAACTTAAGCTGAGTTTGTGTTTTCAGTCTTCTCTCCTCAAAGTCCTGGGCCACACTCCCTCCAGGCTGGGGCCCCTGGAGTCACACATTACGACTGCCCCCACACAATCCATGGGAATTCTGCCCGTTCCATTGTCAAAAATCGTACAAATTAGGAGAACCCTCCAAAGTCCCTGAGGCCATCCCAATAGTGTAGGTCGCCCGGGACAAAAAAGGGCGGTTGATACCGGCTGAGCATCTACCTCCACTCATCTACCTCCATTCATACCAAGAAGATTGAACCAGACAGGACCCGAGGCCATTATCGGATCCATTGCTTTGGTTTACAGGCATGTCTCCTCAAAAGCCTGGATTCCAATACCAGCAGAGGGGATTTCCTGAGGCACCCATCAGAACAAATCTCGTCTCCACAAGGAAACTTGTGCATGGGAGCTAAGCCAAAGCTTAGGAGAATACTTCAGGGTCCCGGTGCCACCTCCCCATTCCAAGGCCCTCATGGACACAAACACACGTTAGGACCCATCCTCTGGAAAGTGCATTTCAACTCAGCCACCCCGGTTGCTCCCGCAGATCCATTAGATCTAAACTGTCTTGTTGTAGGAGACAATTGGAAGGTGAGGCGGACTTCCCAGGCATCCATCCTCGAACGGTGCTCTGGAGTCATTCCATATGGGATGTCCTGGAGCTGTCCAACAGGTCTCAATTGTCCCGCAGAAGGAATCCTTGAAGGGGGCATCCCACATCTCCCAACGTGGAAAACCTCCATGGCCTCAAGATTCCGCTCCCTTCATGAAGGGGCCGTCATGCACAGAAACTCCAACCTGAGCCAACGTCGGATCCTCGCCCTGACTTCAGATGCATGAGATATTGGTTCAGATCTGCAGGGGGTACCTGCCGTGCCCTCACCCTGAATCCGAAGTCTAGCTTGTGTTCTCAGACTTCCGTCCTCACTATCCTGGCCCCGAAGCCCTCAAGTTTGGCAATTCCGGACCGACAATGAAGCACTCTGCCTGCCCTCTAGAAAAAATATATTGCCTAATGAGCAGCCCAGGCAGCTTAAATGAGGATAAACCTACACGGCACTCGAATGTACCCAAATTATATAGTCTAACCTGGGCACTAATGCACTGTCTGACACAACCTGAGCCCGGACCTGCTGACCAACACCCAGACAGCTGACCGCACGCTGAGCACATCAGACCCGCCATGGCCTTAGGTCATCATCTCTTCCCTACCTCAGTTTTCAGGCTTCAGAACCTAGACCTTATCTCCAATCACTGCCCACGGGTGACTGTGATGCAGAAATCAGAACTCTTCCTGACCCATGGTAAGAAACTTTGTGGTTGGCATGTTGTCCAACGTTCAGTGTAGGAGAAACCAGCATTCACCCTGAGGCCCCGCCCATTCTTGAGTGCGACGAGAGCATAAACACGCATTGTGACCTCAGCGTGAGTCCTGTCCTCTAGTAAGTCCTCTCAGTGGCTGGACCATTAGATGTCATAATGGGCTTGACATGTCCCTAGTCCCCAATTTTTAACCAGATTTCTGGTTGTCCAGTCGCCCCACCCCAGGGCTCTACTATGGAATCCCTCATTTGGTGCAACATCTGAGGTTGAAAAACAAAATGAAACAAATCGACAACAACAAAAAAACGGACTTCTTCCATCCCCAGAATGACCCCAAACTCTTTGGACGGGACCGAACCCCCAGAGAGTAAGATTCGTCCATTTCCCATGAAGTCACCCGGCAATTTCACGACCATGAGTGACACGATATCCAGAGACAAAACCTTGAGCAAGAGCCTCACACTCGCCCTTTTTTCATATCACGAAGTGTTCTCCTCATGGTCTGTAGATCAGTCCTGCCATACCTATGACCCAAAACATAAGCCGAGTTTGTGTTTTCAGACAACTGTCCAAACAGCTCTGGCCTACACACCCTACAGGCTCAGGGCCCTGGAGCCAAACCTGAGGACTGTACTTGCCCTCTCCAAGGGAATTGTATGTGCCCATTCCAATGGCCACAACCCTACTAGTAGGATAACCTCCAAAGTCCCTGAGGCCATCCCAATAGTTGTGGCTTCCCAGGACAAACAGGGGCAATCTGAGCCCATCTGAGCACCTACCTGCACTCAGACCCGTAGACTGATGTCCCCAGAGGTAAAAAGGAACGAACAGGCCCCTAGGCACTAATCGGATCCATTGCTTTGGTTTCCAGGCATCTCTCCTCAGAGGCCTGGATATCAATACCAGCATATGGCTGTTTCTTGACTCACCCATCAGAACAAATCTCATCTACACATGGGAAACATGCACGTTGGAGCTGTGTCAAAGCCTCTGTTTAGGAGAACCCTTCAGGGCCCCAGGGCCACCGCTTCATTCCAAGGTCTCCATAGACACAAAAACATATTAGGACACATCCACAGGAGAGTCCATTTCAACTCAGCCTCCTCGGTTGCCCCCCACATCCAGCAGATCTAACCTGTCTTGTTGCATGGAGACAATTGGAATGCGAGGTGGGCTACCCAGCCATCCATCCTTAGAACCCTGCTCGGAATCGTTGGCCTGGAGCCAACCAACAGGTCTCAATTGTCCTGCAGAAGAATTTTTGCAGTTTGGAGCTTCTCACAACTTCCATCGTGCGAAAACCCCCATGTCCTCGTGATCCAACCCCCTTCAAGAAAGGGCCATCAGGGCAGAAAGTCCAACCTGAGCGATCGTCTGATCCTTGCACTGACTTCAGATGCACGAGATGTCTATTGAGGTCTGTAGATTGTGCCTGCCATATCCTCACCCAGAAACCTAGGCCTAGCTTGGGTTCTCAGACTCCGTCCTCAGACTACTGGCCCACAAGCCCTCCAGTTGGGCAATCCAGAACTACAATGCCGCACTCTGCCTGCCCTACAGAAGTAAAACATTGCCCTCAGGGCTACCCCGAAACCGTAAATGAGGATCAACCTGCACGCCATTCGGCTGTACCCCAAACATATAGGCTGACCTGGGCACTATTTCCCCTTCTGACCCAGCCTGAGCCTGGACCTCCTGGTCCCACCCAGACAGCTGGCCGCACATTGAGCACATCACCCGCCATGGCCTTAGGTCGTCATCTCTTCCCAACTGCGGTTTTCAGGCTCCAGAACCTAGACCTTATCTCCAACCACTGCCCAGGGTTGAAAATGATGCAGAAATCAGAACTCTATACCCATGGCAAGAAACCTTGTGGTTGGCATGTTGTCCAACGTTCAGTGTAGTTGAAACAAGCGTGGCCCATGAGGCCCAGCCCATGCTTGCGGGCCACATTGGTCACAAACACACATTGTGACCCTCAGCCTGAGCCCAGTCCTCAGGTAAGGCCTCTCAGGGCCTATATGAAGAGACAGCATATTGGGCTTGCCATGCCCCGAGGCCCCAATTTTTAACCATAGTTCGGGTTGTCCCTTCACTCTTCCCCAGGGCTCTGCTTTGGAATTCCTCTTCTGGTGGGACACCTGAGGTAACAAACCTGAAAGGAGTCCTCCCATCCCACAGATGGACGAAAAACAATTGGGATCGGGCCAAATCCACACAGAGGAAGATTCGTCCATGGCCCATGAGACCTCCCCAACATTCAATGGCCATGGCTGAAACAAAAGTCAGAGACAAAAGCCTGAGCAAGCGCCTCAGACTCGCTCATTCTTCATATCCTGAAGAGTTCTTCTCATGGTTTGTAGATCGGGCGTGCCATACCTACGTCCCCAAACTTAAGCTGAGTTTGTGTTTTCAGTCTTCTGTCCTCAAAGTCCTGGGCCACACTCCCTCCAGGCTGGGGCCCCTGGAGTCACACATTACGACTGCCCCCACACAATCCATGGGAATTCTGCCCGTTCCATTGTCAAAAATCGTACAAATTAGGAGAACCCTCCAAAGTCCCTGAGGCCATCCCAATAGTGTAGGTCGCCCGGGACAAAAAAGGGCGGTTGATACCGGCTGAGCATCTACCTCCACTCATCTACCTCCATTCATACCAAGAAGATTGAACCAGACAGGACCCGAGGCCATTATCGGATCCATTGCTTTGGTTTACAGGCATGTCTCCTCAAAAGCCTGGATTCCAATACCAGCAGAGGGGATTTCCTGAGGCACCCATCAGAACAAATCTCGTCTCCACAAGGAAACTTGTGCATGGGAGCTAAGCCAAAGCTTAGGAGAATACTTCAGGGTCCCGGTGCCACCTCCCCATTCCAAGGCCCTCATGGACACAAACACACGTTAGGACCCATCCTCTGGAAAGTGCATTTCAACTCAGCCACCCCGGTTGCTCCCGCAGATCCATTAGATCTAAACTGTCTTGTTGCTAGGAGACAATTGGAAGGTGAGGCGGACTTCCCAGGCATCCATCCTCGAACGGTGCTCTGGAGTCATTCCATATGGGATGTCCTGGAGCTGTCCAACAGGTCTCAATTGTCCCGCAGAAGGAATCCTTGAAGGGGGCATCCCACATCTCCCAACGTGGAAAACCTCCATGGCCTCGAGATTCCGCTCCCTTCATGAAGGGGCCGTCATGCACAGAAACTCCAACCTGAGCCAACGTCGGATCCTCGCCCTGACTTCAGATGCATGAGATATTGGTTCAGACCTGCAGGGGGTACCTGCCGTGCCCTCACCCTGAATCCGAAGTCTAGCTTGTGTTCTCAGACTTCCGTCCTCACTCTCCTGGCCCCGAAGCCCTCAAGTTTGGCAATTCCGGACCGACAATGAAGCACTCTGCCTGCCCTCTAGAAAAAATATATTGCCTAATGAGCAGCCCAGGCAGCTTAAATGAGGATAAACCTACACGGCACTCGAATGTACCCAAATTATATAGTCTAACCTGGGCACTAATGCACTGTCTGACACAACCTGAGCCCGGACCTGCTGACCAACACCCAGACAGCTGACCGCACGCTGAGCACATCAGACCCGCCATGGCCTTAGGTCATCATCTCTTCCCTACCTCAGTTTTCAGGCTTCAGAACCTAGACCTTATCTCCAATCACTGCCCACGGGTGACTGTGATGCAGAAATCAGAACTCTTCCTGACCCATGGTAAGAAACCTTGTGGTTGGCATGTTGTCCAACGTTCAGTGTAGGAGAAACCAGCATTCACCCTGAGGCCCCGCCCATTCTTGAGTGCGACGAGAGCATAAACACGCATTGTGACCTCAGCGTGAGTCCTGTCCTCTAGTAAGTCCTCTCAGTGGCTGGACCATTAGATTTCATAATGGGCTTGACATGTCCCTAGTCCCCAATTTTTAACCAGATTTCTGGTTGTCCAGTCGCCCCACCCCAGGGCTCTACTATGGAATCCCTCATTTGGTGCGACATCTGAGGTTGAAAAACAAAATGAAACAAATCGACAACAACAAAAAAACGGACTTCTTCCATCCCCAGAATGACCCCAAACTCTTTGGACGGGACCGAACCCCCAGAGAGTAAGACTCGTCCATTTCCCATGAAGTCACCCGGCAATTTCACGACCATGAGTGACACGATATCCAGAGACAAAAACTTGAGCAAGAGCCTCACACTCGCCCTTTTTTCATATCACGAAGTGTTCTCCTCATGGTCTGTAGATCAGTCCTGCCATACCTATGACCCAAAACATAAGCCGAGTTTGTGTTTTCAGACAACTGTCCAAACAGCTCTGGCCTACACACCCTATAGGCTCAGGGTCCTGGAGCCAAACCTGAGGACTGTACTTGCCCTCTCCAAGGGAATTGTATGTGCCCATTCCAATGGCCACAACCCTACTAGTAGGATAACCTCCAAAGTCCCTGAAGCCATCCCAATAGTTGTGGCTTCCCAGGACAAACAGGGGCAATCTGAGCCCATCTGAGCACCTACCTGCACTCAGACCCGTAGACTGATGTCCCCAGAGGTAAAAAGGAACGAACAGGCCCCTAGGCACTAATCGGATCCATTGCTTTGGTTTCCAGGCATCTCTCCTCAGAGGCCTGGATTTCAATACCAGCATATGGCTATTTCTTGACTCACCCATCAGAACAAATCTCATCTACACATGGGAAACATGCACGTTGGAGCTGTGTCAAAGCCTCTGTTTAGGAGAACCCTTCAGGGCCCCAGGGCCACCGCTTCATTCCAAGGTCTCCATAGACACAAAAACATATTAGGACTCATCCACAGGAGAGTCCATTTCAACTCAGCCTCCTCGGTTGCCCCCCACATCCAGCAGATCTAACCTGTCTTGTAGCTTGGAGACCATTGGAATGCGAGGTGGGCTTCCCAGCCATCCATCCTTAGAACCCTGCTCGGAATCGTTGGCCTGGAGCCAACCAACAGGTCTCAATTGTCCTGCATTAGAATCTTTGCAGTTTGGAGCTTCTCACAACTCCCATCGTGGGAAAACCCCCATGTCCTCGTGATCCAACCCCCTTCAAGAAAGGGCCATCAGGGCAGAAAGTCCAACCTGAGCGATCGTCTGATCCTTGCCCTGACTTCAGATGCACGATATCTCGATTGAGGTCTGTAGATTGTGCCTGCCATATCCTCACCCAGAAACCTAGGCCTAGCTTGGGTTCTCAGACTCCGTCCTCAGACTACTGGCCCACAAGCCCTCCAGATGGGCAATCCAGAACTACAATGCCGCACTCTGCCTGCCCTACAGAAGTAAAACATTGCCCTCAGGGCTACCCCGAAACCGCAAATGAGGATCAACCTGCACGCCATTCGGCTGTACCCCAAACATATAGGCTGACCTGGGCACTATTTCCCCTTCTGACCCAGCCTGAGCCTGGACCTCCTGGTCCCACCCAGACAGCTGGCCGCACACTGAGCACATCGGACCCGCCATTGCCTTAGGTCGTCATCTCTTCCCAACTGCGGTTTTCAGGCTCCAGAACCTAGACCTTATCTCCAACCACTGCCCAGGGTTGAAAATGATGCAGAAATCAGAACTCTTTCCCCATGGCAAGAAACCTTGTGCTTGGCATGTTGTCCAACGTTCAGTGTAGTTGAAACAAGCGTGGCCCATGAGGCCCAGCCCATGCTTGCGGGCCACATTGCTCACAAACACACATTGTGACCCTCAGCCTGAGCCCAGTCCTCAGGTAAGGCCTCTCAGGGCCTATATGAAGAGACAGCATATTGGGCTTGCCATGCCCCTAGGCCCCAATTTTTAACCATAGTTCGGGTTGTCCCTTTACTCTTCCCCAGGGCTCTGCTTTGGAATTCCTCTTTTGGTGGGACACCTGAGGTAACAAACCTGAAAGGAGTCCTCCCATCCCACAGATGGACGAAAAACAATTGGGATCGGGCCAAATCCACAGAGAGGAAGATTCGTCCATGGCCCATGAGACCTCCCCAACATTCAACGGCCATGGCTGAAACAAAAGTCAGAGACAAAAGCCTGAGCAAGCGCCTCAGACTCGCTCATTCTTCATATCCTGAAGAGTTCTTCTCATGGTTTGTAGATCGTCGTGCCATACCTACGTCCCCAAACTTAAGCTGAGTTTGTGTTTTCAGTCTTCTGTCCTCAAAGCCCTGGGCCACACTCCCTCCAGGCTGGGGCCCCTGGAGCCACACATTACGACTGCCCCCACCCAATCCATGAATTTCTGCCCGTTCCATTGTCAAAAATCGTACAAATTAGGAGAACCCTCCAAAGTCCCTGAGGCCATCCCAATAGTGTAGGTCGCCCGGGACAAAAAAGGGCGGTTGATACCGGCTGAGCATCTACCTCCACTCATCTACCTCCACTCATACCAAGAATATTGAACCAGAAAGGACCCGAGGCCATTATCGGATACATTGCTTTGGTTTACAGGCATGTCTCCTCAAAAGCCTGGATTCCAATACCAGCAGAGGGGATTTCCTGAGGCACACATCAGAACAAATCTCGTCTCCACAAGGAAACCTGTGCATGGGAGCTATGCCAAAGCTTAGGAGAATACTTCAGGGTCGCGGTGCCACCTCCCCATTCCAAGGCCCTCATGGACACAAACACACGTTAGGACCCATCCTCTGGAAAGTGCATTTCAACACAGCCACCCCGGTTGCTCCCGCAGATCCATTAGATCTAAACTGTCTTGTTGCTAGGAGACAATTGGAAGGTGAGGCGGACTTCCCAGGCATCCATCCTCGAACGGTGCTCTGGAGTCATTCCATATGGGATGTCCTGGAGCTGTCCAACAGGTCTCAATTGTCCCGCAGAAGGAATCCTTGAAGGGGGCATCCCACATCTCCCAACGTGGAAAACCTCCATGGCCTCGAGATTCCGCTCCCTTCATGAAGGGCCGTCATGCACAGAAACTCCAACCTGAGCCAACGTCGGATCCTCGCCCTGACTTCAGATGCATGAGATATTGGTTCAGATCTGCAGGGGGTACCTGCCGTGCCCTCACCCTGAATCCGAAGTCTAGCTTGTGTTCTCAGACTTCCGTCCTCACTCTCCTGGCCCCGAAGCCCTCAAGTTTGGCAATTCCGGACCGACAATGAGGCACTCTGCCTGCCCTCTAGAAAAAATATATTGCCTAATGAGCAGCCCAGGCAGCTTAAATGAGGATAAACCTACAAGGCACTCGAATGTACCCAAATTATATAGTCTAACCTGGGCACTAATGCACTGTCTGACACAACCTGAGCCCGGACCTGCTGACCAACACCCAGACAGCTGACCGCACGCTGAGCACATCAGACCCGCCATGGCCTTAGGTCATCATCTCTTCCCTACCTCAGTTTTCAGGCTTCAGAACCTAGACCTTATCTCCAATCACTGCCCACGGGTGACTGTGATGCAGAAATCAGAACTCTTCCTGACCCATGGTAAGAAACTTTGTGGTTGGCATGTTGTCCAACGTTCAGTGTAGGAGAAACCAGCATTCACCCTGAGGCCCCGCCCATTCTTGAGTGCGACGAGAGCATAAACACGCATTGTGACCTCAGCGTGAGTCCTGTCCTCTAGTAAGTCCTCTCAGTGGCTGGACCATTAGATGTCATAATGGGCTTGACATGTCCCTAGTCCCCAATTTTTAACCAGATTACTGGTTGTCCAGTCGCCCCACCCCAGGGCTCTACTCTGGAATCCCTCATTTGGTGCAACATCTGAGGTTGAAAAACAAAATGAAACAAATCGACAACAACAAAAAAACGGACTTCTTCCATCCCCAGAATGACCCCAAACTCTTTGGACGGGACCGAACCCCCAGAGAGTAAGACTCGTCCATTTCCCATGAAGTCACCCGGCAATTTCACGACCATGAGTGACACGATATCCAGAGACAAAACCTTGAGCAAGAGCCTCACACTCGCCCTTTTTTCATATCACGAAGTGTTCTCCTCATGGTCTGTAGATCAGTCCTGCCATACCTATGACCCAAAACATAAGCCGAGTTTGTGTTTTCAGACAACTGTCCAAACAGCTCTGGCCTACACACCCTACAGGCTCAGGGCCCTGGAGCCAAACCTGAGGACTGTACTTGCCCTCTCCAAGGGAATTGTATGTGCCCATTCCAATGGCCACAACCCTACTAGTAGGATAACCTCCAAAGTCCCTGAGGCCATCCCCATAGTTGTGGCTTCCCAGGACAAACAGGGGCAATCTGAGCCCATCTGAGCACCTACCTGCACTCAGACCCGTAGACTGATGTCCCCAGAGGTAAAAAGGAACGAACAGGCCCCTAGGCACTAATCGGATCCATTGCTTTGGTTTCCAGGCATCTCTCCTCAGAGGCCTGGATTTCAATACCAGCATATGGCTGTTTCTTGACTCACCCATCAGAACAAATCTCATCTACACATGGGAAACATGCACGTTGGAGCTGTGTCAAAGCCTCTGTTTAGGAGAACCCTTCAGGGCCCCAGGGCCACCGCTTCATTCCAAGGTCTCCATAGACACAAAAACATATTAGGACACATCCACAGGAGAGTCCATTTCATCTCAGCCTCCTCGGTTGCCCCCCACATCCAGCAGATCTAACCTGTCTTGTTGCATGGAGACAATTGGAATGCGAGGTGGGCTACCCAGCCATCCATCCTTAGAACCCTGCTCGGAATCGTTGGCCTGGAGCCAACCAACAGGTCTCAATTGTCCTGCAGAAGAATTTTTGCAGTTTGGAGCTTCTCACAACTTCCATCGTGCGAAAACCCCCATGTCCTCGTGATCCAACCCCCTTCAAGAAAGGGCCATCAGGGCAGAAAGTCCAACCTGAGCGATCGTCTGATCCTTGCCCTGACTTCAGATGCACGAGATGTCTATTGAGGTCTGTAGATTGTGCCTGCCATATCCTCACCCAGAAACCTAGGCCTAGCTTGGGTTCTCAGACTCCGTCCTCAGACTACTGGCCCACAAGCCCTCCAGTTGGGCAATCCAGAACTACAATGCCGCACTCTGCCTGCCCTACAGAAGTAAAACATTGCCCTCAGGGCTACCCCGAAACCGTAATTGAGGATCAACCTGCACGCCATTCGGCTGTACCCCAAACATATAGGCTGACCTGGGCACTATTTCCCCTTCTGACCCAGCCTGAGCTTGGACCTCCTGGTCCCACCCAGACAGCTGGCCGCACACTGAGCACATCACCCGCCATGGCCTTAGGTCGTCATCTCTTCCCAACTGCGGTTTTCAGGCTCCAGAACCTAGACCTTATCTCCAACCACTGCCCAGGGTTGAAAATGATGCAGAAATCAGAACTCTTTACCCATGGCAAGAAACCTTGTGCTTGGCATGTTGTCCAACGTTCAGTGTAGTTGAAACAAGCGTGGCCCATGAGGCCCAGCCCATGCTTGCGGGCCACATTGCTCACAAACACACATTGTGACCCTCAGCCTGAGCCCAGTCCTCAGGTAAGGCCTCTCAGGGCCTATATAAAGAGACAGCATATTGGGCTTGCCATGCCCCTAGGCCCCAATTTTTAACCATAGTTCGGGTTGTCCCTTTACTCTTCCCCAGGGCTCTGCTTTGGAATTCCTCTTTTGGTGGGACACCTGAGGTAACAAACCTGAAAGGAGTCCTCCCATCCCACAGATTTACGAAAAACAATTGGGATCGGGCCAAATCCACAGAGAGGAAGTTTCGTCCATAGCCCATGAGACCTCCCCAACATTCCACGGCCATCGCTGAAACAAAATCCAGAGACAAAAGCCTGAGCAAGCGCCTCAGACTCGCTCATTCTTCATATCCTGAAGAGTTCTTCTCATGGTTTGTAGATCGGGCGTGCCATACCTACGTCCCCAAACTTAAGCTGAGTTTTTGTTTTCAGTCTTCTGTCCTCAAAGTCCTGGGCCACACCTCCTCCAGGCTGGGGCCCCTGGAGCCACACATTAGGACTGCCCCCACACAATCCATGGGAATTCTGCCCGTCCATTGTAAAAAATCGTACAAATTAGGAGAACCCTCCAAAGTCCCTGAGGCCATCCCAATAGTGTAGGTCGCCCGGGACAAAAAAGGGCGGTTGATACCGGCTGAGCATCTACCTCCACTCATCTACCTCCACTCATACCAAGAATATTGAACCAGACAGGACCCGAGGCCATTATCGGATCCATTGCTTTGGTTTACAGGCATGTCTCCTCAAAAGCCTGGATTCCAATACCAGCAGAGTGGATTTCTTGAGGCACCCAAAGAACAAATCTCGTCTCCACAAGGAAACTTGTGCATGGGAGCTAAGCCAAACCTAAGGAGAATACTTCAGGGTCCCGGTGCCACCTCCCCATTCCAAGGCCCTCATGGACACAAACACACGTTAGGACCCATCCTCTGGAAAGTGCATTTCAACTCAGCCACCCCGGTTGCTCCCGCAGATCCATTAGATCTAAACTGTCTTGTTGCTAGGAGACAATTGGAAGGCGAGGCGGACTTCCCAGGCATCCATCCTCGAACGGTGCTCTGGAGTCATTCCATATGGGATGTCATGGAGCTGTACAACAGGACTCAATTGTCCCGCAGAAGGAATCCTTGAAGGGGGCATCCCACATTTCCCAACGTGGAAAACCTCCATGGCCTCGAGATTCCGCTCCCTTCATGAAGGGGCCGTCATGCACAGAAACTCCAACCTGAGCCAACGTCGGATCCTCGCCCTGACTTCAGATGCATGAGATGTTGGTTCAGATCTGCAGGGGGTACCTGCCGTGCCCTCACCCTGAATCCGAAGACTAGCTTGTGTTCTCAGACTTCCGTCCTCACTCTCCTGGCCCCGAAGCCCTCAAGTTTGGCAATTCCGAACCGACAATGAAGCACTCTGCCTGCCCTCTAGAAAAAATATATTGCCTAGAGCAGCCCAGGCAGCTTAAATGAAGATAAACCTACACGGCACTCGAATGTACCCAAATTATATAGTCTAACCTGGGCAATAATGCACTGTCTGACACAACCTGAGCCCGGACCTGCTGATCAACACCCAGACACCTGACCGCACGCTGAGCACATCAGACCCGCCATGGCCTTAGGTCATCATCTCTTCCCTACCTCAGTTTTCAGGCTTCAGAACCTAGACCTTATCTCCAATCACTGCCCACGGGTGACTGTGATGCAGAAATCAGAACTCTTCCTGACCCATGGCAAGAAACCTTGTGGTTGGCATGTTGTCCAACGTTCAGTGTAGGAGAAACCAGCATTCACCCTGAGGCCCCGCCCATTCTTGAGTGCGACGAGAGCATAAACACGCATTGTGACCTCAGCGTGAGTCCTGTCCTCTAGTAAGTCCTCTCAGTGGCTGGACCATTAGATGTCATAATGGGCTTGACATGTCCCTAGTCCCCAATTTTTAACCAGATTTCTGGTTGTCCAGTCACCCCACCCCAGGGCTCTACTATGGAATCCCTCATTTGGTGGGACATCTGTGGTTGAAAAACAAAATGAAACAAATCGACAACAACAACAAAAAAACGGACTTCTTCCATCCCCAAAATGACCCCAAATTCTTTGGACGGGACCGAACCCCCAGAGAGTAAGACTCGTCCATTTCCCATGATGTCACCCGGCAATTTCACGACCATGAGTGACACGATATCCAGAGACAAAACCTTGAGCAAGAGCCTCACACTCGCCCTTTTTTCATATCCCGAAGTGTTCTCCTCATGGTCTGTAGATCAGTCCTGCCATACCTATGACCCAAAACATAAGCCGAGTTTGTGTTTTCAGACAACTGTCCAAACAGCTCTGGCCTACACACCCTACAGGCTCAGGGCCCTGGAGCCAAACCTGAGGACTGTACTTGCCCTCTCCAAGGGAATTGTATGTGCCCATTCCAATGGCCACAACCCTACTAGTAGGATAACCTCCAAAGTCCCTGGGGCCATCCCAATAGTTGTGGCTTCCCAGGACAAACAGGGGCAATCTGAGCCCATCTGAGCACCTACCTGCACTCAGACCCGTAGACTGATGTCCCCAGAGGTAAAAAGGAACGAACAGGCCCCTAGGCACTAATCGGATCCATTGCTTTGGTTTCCAGGCATCTCTCCTCAGAGGCCTGGATTTCAATACCAGCATATGGCTGTTTCTTGACTCACCCATCAGAACAAATCTCATCTACACATGGGAAACATGCGCATTGGAGCTGTGTCAAAGCCTCTGTTTAGGAGAACCCTTCAGGGCCCCAGGGCCACCGCTTCATTCCAAGGTCTCCATAGACACAAAAACATATTAGGACACATCCCCAGGAGAGTCTATTTCAACTCAGCCTCCTCGGTTGCCCCCCACATCCAGCAGATCTAACTTGTCTTGTTGCTTGGAGACAATTGGAATGCGAGGTGGGCTACCCAGCCATCCATCCTTAGAACCCTGCTCGGAATCGTTGGCCTGGAGCCAACCAACAGGTCTCAATTGTCCTGCAGAAGAATCTTTGCAGTTTGGAGCTTCTCACAACTCCCATCGTGGGAAAACCCCCATGTCCTCGTGATCCAACCCCCTTCAAGAAAGGGCCATCAGGGCAGAAAGTCCAAAATGAGCGATCGTCTGATCCTTGCCCTGACTTCAGATGCACGAGATCTCTATTGAGGTCTGTAGATTGTGCCTGCCATATCCTCACCCAGAAACCTAGGCTTAGCTTGGGTTCTCAGACTCCGTCCTCAGACTACTGGCCCACAGGCCCTCCATTTTGGCAATCCAGAACTACAATGCCGCACTCTGCCTGCCCTACAGAAGTAAAACATTGCCCTCAGGGCTACCCCGAATCCCCAAATGAGGATCAACCTGCACGCCATTCGGCTGTACCCCAAACATATAGGTTGACCTGGGCACTATTTCCCCTTCTGACCCAGCCTGAACCTGGAACTCCTGGTCCCACCCAGACAGCTGGCCGCTCACTGAGCACATCGGACCCGCCATGGCCTTAGGACGTCATCTCTTCCCAACTGCGGTTTTAAGGCTCCAGAACCTAGACCTTATCTCCAACCACTGCCCAGGGTTGAAAATGATGCAGAAATCAGAACTCTTTCCCCATGGCAAGAAACCTTGTGGTTGGCATGTTGTCCAACGTTCAGTGAAGTTGAAACAAGCGTGGCCCATGAGGCCCAGCCCATGCTTGCGGGCCACATTGCTCACAAACACACATTGTGACCCTCAGCCTGAGCCCAGTCCTCAGGTAAGGCCTCTCAGGGCCTATATGAAGAGACAGCATATTGGGCTTGCCATGCCCCTAGGCCCCAATTTTTAACCATAGTTCGGGTTGTCCCTTCACTCTTCCCCAGGGCTCTGCTTTGGAATTCCTCTTTTGGTGGGACACCTGAGGTAACAAACCTGAAAGGAGTCCTCCCATCCCACATATTGACGAAAAACAATTGGGATCGGGCCAAATCCACAGAGAGGAAGATTCGTCCATGGCCCATGAGACCTCCACAACATTCCACGGCCATCGCTGAAACAAAATCCAGTGACAAAAGCCTGAGCAAGCGCCTCAGACTCGCTCATTCTTCATATCCTGAAGAGTTCTTCTCATGAATTGTAGATCGGGCGTGCCATACCTACGTCCCCAAACTTAAGCTGAGTTTGTGTTTTCAGTCTTCTGTCCTCAAAGTCCTGGGCCACACTCCCTCCAGGCTGGGGCCCCTGGAGCCACACATTAGGACTGCCCCCACCCAATCCATGGGAATTCTGCCCATTCCATTGTCAAAAATCGTACAAATTAGGAGAACACTCCAAAGTCCCTGGGGCCATCCCAATAGTGTAGGTCGCCCGGGATAAAAAAGGGCGGTTGATACCGGCTGAGCATCTACCTCCACTCATCTACCTCCACTCATACCAAGAAGATTGAACCAGACAGGACCTGAGGCCATTATCGGATCCATTGCTTTGGTTTACAGGCATGTCTCCTCAAAAGCCTGGATTCCAATACCAGCAGAGGGGATTTCCTGAGGCACCCATCAGAACAAATCTCGTCTCCACAAGGAAACTTGTGCATGGGAGCTATGCCAAAGCTAAGGAGAATACTTCAGGGTCCCGGTGCCACCTACCCATTCCAAGGCCCTCATGGACACAAACACACGTTAGGACCCATTCTCTGGAAAGTGCATTTCAAATCAGCCACCCCGGTTGCTCCCGCAGATCCATTAGATCTAAACTGTCTTGTTGCTAGGAGACAATTGGAAGGCGAGGCGGACTTCCCAGGCATCCATCCTGGAACGGTGCTCTGGAGTCATACCATATGGGATGTCCTGGAGCTGTCCAACAGGTCTCAATTGTCCCGCAGAAGGAATCCTTGAAGGGGGCATCCCACATCTCCCAACGTGGAAAACCTCCATGGCCTCGAGATTCCGCTCCCTTCATGAAGGGGCCGTCATGCACAGAAACTCCAACCTGAGCCAACGTCGGATCCTCGCCCTGACTTCAGATGCATGAGATATTGGTTCAGATCTGCAGGGGGTACCTGCCGTGCCCTCACCCTGAATCCGAAGTCTAGCTTGTGTTCTCAGACTTCCGTCCTCACTCTCCTGGCCCCGAAGCCCTCAAGTTTGGCAATTCCGGACCGACAATGAAGCACTCTGCCTGCCCTCTAGAAAAAATATATTGCCTAATGAGCAGCGCAGGCAGCTTAAATGAGGATAAACCTACACGGCACTCGAATGTACCCAAATTATATAGTCTAACCTGGGCACTAATGCACTGTCTGACACAACCTGAGCCCAGACCTGCTGACCAACACCCAGACAGCAGATCGCACGCTGAGCACATCAGACCCGCCATGGTCTTAGGTCATCATCTCTTCCCTACCTCAGTTTTAAGGCTTCAGAACGTAGACCTTATCTCCAATCACTGCCCACGGGTGACTGTGATGCAGAAATCAGAACTCTTCCTGACCCATGGCAAGAAACCTTGTGGTTGGCATGTTGTCCAACGTTCAGTGTAGGAGAAACCAGCATTCACCCTGAGGCCTCACCCATTCTTGAGTGCGATGAGAGCATAAACACGCATTGTGACCTCAGCGTGAGTCCTGTCCTCTAGTAAGTCCTCTCAGTGGCTGGACCATTAGATGTCATAATGGGCTTGACATGTTCCTAGTCCCCAATTTTTTTAACCAGATTTCTGGTTGTCCAGTCGCCCCACCCCAGGGCTCTACTCTGGAATCCCTCATTTGTTGGGACATCTGAGGTTGAAAAACAAAGTGAAACAAATCGACAACAACAAAAAAACGGACTTCTTCCATCCCCAGAATGACCCCAAACTCTTTGGACGGGACCGAACCCCCAGAGAGTAAGACTCGTCCATTTCCCATGAAGTCACCCGGCAATTTCACGACCATGAGTGACACGATATCCAGAGACAAAAACTTGAGCAAGAGCCTCACACTCGCCCTTTTTTCATATCCCGAAGTGTTCTCCTCATGGTCTGTAGATCAGTCCTGCCATACCTATGACCCAAAACATAAGCCGAGTTTGTGTTTTCAGACAACTGTCCAAACAGCTCTGGCCTACACACCCTACAGGCTCAGGGCCCTGGAGCCAAACCTGAGGACTGTACTTGCCCTCTCCAAGGGAATTGTATGTGCCCATTCCAATGGCCACAACCCTACTAGTAGGATAACCTCCAAAGTCCCTGAGGCCATCCCAATAGTTGTGGCTTCCCAGGACAAACAGGGGCAATCTGAGCCCATCTGAGCACCTACCTGCACTCAGACCCGTAGACTGATGTCCCCAGAGGTAAAAAGGAACGAAGAGGCCCCTAGGCACTAATCGGATCCATTGCTTTGGTTTCCAGGCATCTCTCCTCAGAGGCCTGGATTTCAATACCAGCATATGGCTGTTTCTTGACTCACCCATCAGAACAAATCTCATCTACACATGGGAAACATGCACGTTGGAGCTGTGTCAAAGCCTCTGTTTAGGAGAACCCTTCAGGGCCCCAGGGCCACCGCTTCATTCCAAGGTCTCCATAGACACAAAAACATATTAGGACACATCCACAGGATAGTCCATTTGAACTCAGCCTCCTCGGTTGCCCCCCACATCCAGCAGATCTAACCTGTTTTGTTGCATGGAGACAATTGGAATGCGAGGTGGGCTACCCAGCCATCCATCCTTAGAACCCTGCTCGGAATCGTTGGCCTGGAGCCAACCAACAGGTCTCAATTGTCCTGCAGAAGAATCTTTGCAGTTTGGAGCTTCTCATAACTCCCATCGTGGGAAAACCCCCATGTCCTCGTGATCCAACCCCCTTCAAGAAAGGGCCATCAGGGTAGAAAGTCCAAACTGTGCGATCGTCTTATCCTTGCCCTGACTTCAGATGCACGTGATCTCGTTTGAGGTCTGTAGATTGTGCCTGCCATATCCTCACCCGGACACCTAGGCCTAGCTTGGTTTCTCAGACTCCGTCCTCAGACTACTGGCCCACAAGCCCTCCAGTTGGGCAATCCAGAACTACAATGCCGCACTCTGCCTGCCCTACAGAAGTAAAACATTGCCCTCAGGGCTACCCCGAAACCGCAAATAGGATCAACCTGCACGCCATTCGGCTGTACCCCAAACATATAGGCTGACCTGGGCACTATTTCCCCTTCTGACCCAGCCTGAGCCTGGAACTCCTGGTCCCACCAAGACAGCGGGCCGCACACTGAGCACATCGGACCCGCCATGGCCTTAGGTCGTCATCTCTTCCCAACTGCGGTTTTCAGGCTCCAGAACCTAGACCTTATCTCCAACCACTGCCCAGGGTTGAAAATGATGCAGAAATCAGAACTCTTTCCCCATGGCAAGAAACCTTGTGGTTGGCATGTTGTCCAACGTTCAGTGTAGTTGAAACAAGCGTGGCCCATGAGGCCCAGCCCATGCTTGCCGGCCACATTGCTCACAAACACACATTGTGGCCCTAAGCCTGAGCCCAGTCCTCAGGTAAGGCCTCTCAGGGCCTATATGAAGAGACAGCATATTGGGCTTGCCATGCCCCTAGGCCCCAATTTTTAAACATAGTTCGGGTTGTCCCTTCACTCTTCCCCAGGGCTCTGCTTTGGAATTCCTCTTTTGGTGGGACACCTGAGGTAACAAACCTGAAAGGAGTCCTCGCATCCCACAGATGGCCGAAAAACAATTGGGATCGGGCCAAATCCACAGAGAGGAAGATTCGTCCATGGCCCATGAGACCTCCCCAACATTCAACGGCCATGGCTGAAACAAAAGTCAGAGACAAAAGCCTGAGCAAGCGCCTCAGACTCGCTCATTCTTCATATCCTGAAGAGTTCTTCTCATGGTTTGTAGATCGGGCATGCCATACCTACGTCCCCAAACTTAAGCTGAGTTTGTGTTTTCAGTCTTCTGTCCTCAAAGTCCTGGGCCACACTCCCTCCAGGCTGGGGCCCCTGGAGCCACACATTACGACTGCCCCCACCCAATCATGGGAATTCTGCCCGTTCCATTGTCAAAAATCGTACAAATTAGGAGAACCCTCCAAAGTCCCTGAGGCCATCCCAATAGTGTAGGTCGCCCGGGACAAAAAAGGGCGGTTGATACCGGCTGAGCATCTACCTCCACTCATCTACCTCCACTCATACCAAGAAGATTGAACCAGACAGGACCCGAGGCCATTATCGGATCCATTGCTTTGGTTTACAGGCATGTCTCCTCAAAAGCCTGGATTCCAATACCAGCAGAGGGGATTTCCTGAGGCACCCATCAGAACAAATCTCGTCTCCACAAGGAAACTTGTGCATGGGAGCTAAGCCAAAGCTTAGGAGAATACTTCAGGGTCCCGGTGCCACCTCCCCATTCCAAGGCCCTCATGGACACAAACACACGTTAGGACCCATCCTCTGGAAAGTGCATTTCAACTCAGCCACCCCGGTTGCTCCCGCAGATCCATTAGATCTAAACTGTCTTGTTGCTAGGAGACAATTGGAAGGTGAGGCGGACTTCCCAGGCATCCATCCTCGAACGGTGCTCTGGAGTCATTCCATATGGGATGTCATGGAGCTGTACAACAGGTCTCAATTGTCCCGCAGAAGAAATTCTTGAAGGGAACATCCCACATCTCCCAACGTGGAAAACCTCCATGGCCTCGAGATTCCGCTCCCTTCATGAAGGGGCCGTCATGCACAGAAACTCCAACCTGAGCCAACGTCGGATCCTCGCCCTGACTTCAGATGCATGAGATATTGGTTCAGATCTGCAGGGGGTACCTGCTGTGCCCTCACCCTGAATCCGAAGTCTAGCTTGTGTTCTCAGACTTCCGTCCTCACTCTCCTGGCCCCGATGCCCTCAAGATTGGCAATTCCGGACCGACAATGAGGCACTCTGCCTGCCCTCTAGAAAAAATATATTGCCTAATGAGCAGCTCAGGCAGCTTAAATGAGGATAAACCTACACGGCACTCGAATGTACCCAAATTATATAGTCTAACCTGGGCACTAATGCACTGTCTGACACAACCTGAGCCCGGACCTGCTGACCAACACCCAGACAGCTGACCGCAAGCTGAGCACATCAGACCCGCTATGGCCTTAGGTCATCATCTCTTCCCTACCTCAGTTTTCAGGCTTCAGAACCTAGACCTTATCTCCAAACACTGCCCACGGGTGACTGTCTTGCAGAAATCAGAACTCTTCCTGACCCATGGTAAGAAACCTTGTGGTTGGCATGTTGTCCAACGTTCAGTGTAGGAGAAACCAGCATTCACCCTGAGGCCCCGCCCATTCTTGAGTGCGACGAGAGAATAAACACGCATTGTGACCTCAGCGTGAGTCCTGTCCTCTAGTAAGTCCTCTCAGTGGCTGGACCATTAGATGTCATAATGGGCTTGACATGTCCCTAGTCCCCAATTTTTAACCAGATTTCTGGTTGTCCAGTCGCCCCACCCCAGGGCTCTACTATGGAATCCCTCATTTGTTGGGACATCTGAGGTTGAAAAACAAAATGAAACAAATCGACAACAACAAAAAAACGGACTTCTTCCATCCCCAGAATGACCCCAAACTCTTTGGACGGGACCGAACCCCCAGAGAGTAAGACTCGTCCATTTCCCATGAAGTCACCCGGCAATTTCACGACCATGAGTGACACGATATCCAGAGACAAAACCTTGAGCAAGAGCCTCACACTCGCCCTTTTTTCATATCCCGAAGTGTTCTCCTCATGGTCTGTAGATCAGTCATGCCATACCTATGACCCAAAACATAAGCCGAGTTTGTGTTTTCAGACAACTGTCCAAACAGCTCTGGCCTACACACCCTAGAGGCTCAGGGACCTGGAGCCAAACCTGAGGACTGTACTTGCCCTCTCGAAGGGAATTGTATGTGCCCATTCCAATGGCCACAACCCTACTAGTAGGATAACCTCCAAAGTCCCTGAGTCCATCCCCATAGTTGTGGCTTCCCAGGACAAACAGGGGCAATCTGAGCCCATCTGAGCACCTACCTGCACTCAGACCCGTAGACTGATGTCCCCAGAGGTAAAAAGGAACGAACAGGCCCCTAGGCACTAATCGGATCCATTGCTTTGTTTTCCAGGCATCTCTACTCAGAGGCCTGGATTTCAATACCAGCATATGGCTGTTTCTTGACTCACCCATCAGAACAAATCTTATCTACACATGGGAAACATGCACGTTGGAGCTGTGTCAAAGCCTCTGTTTAGGAGAACCCTTCAGAGCCCCAGGGCCACCGCTTCATTCCAAGGTCTCCATAGACACAAAAACATATTAGGACACATCCACAGGAGAGTCCATTTCAACTCAGCCTCCTCGGTTGCCCCCCACATCCACCAGATCTAACCTGTCTTGTTGCTTGGAGACAATTGGAATGCGAGGTGGGCTACCCAGCCATCCATCCTTAGAACCCTGCTCGGAATCGTTGGCCTGGAGCCAACCAACAGGTCTCAATTGTCCTGCAGAAGAATTTTTGCAGTTTGGAGATTCTCACAACTTCCATCGTGCGAAAACCCCCATGTCCTCGTGATCCAACCCCCTTCAAGAAAGGGCCATCAGGGCAGAAAGTCCAACCTGAGCGATCGTCTGATCCTTGCCCTGACTTCAGATGCACGAGATGTCTATTGATGTCTGTAGATTGTGCCTGCCATATCCTCACCCAGAAACCTAGGCCTAGCTTGGGTTCTCAGACTCCGTCCTCAGACTACTGGCCCACAAGTCCTCCAGTTGGGCAGTCCAGAACTACAATGCCGCACTCTGCCTGCCCTACAGAAGTAAAACATTGCCCTCACGGCTACCCCGAAACCGCAAATGAGGATCAACCTGCACGCCATTCGGCTGTACCCCAAACATATAGGCTGACCTGGGCACTATTTCCCCTTCTGACCCAGCCTGAGCCTGGACCTCCTGGTCCCACCCAGACAGCTGGCCGCACACTGAGCACATCACCCGCCATGGCCTTAGGTCGTCATCTCTTCCCAACTGCGGTTTTCAGGTTCCAGAACCTAGACCTTATCTCCAACCACTGCCCAGGGTTGAAAATGATGCAGAAATCAGAACTCTATACCCATGGCAAGAAACCTTGTGGTTGGCATGTTGTCCAACGTTCAGTGTAGTTGAAACAAGCGTGGCCCATGAGGCCCAGCC
Organism: Mustela nivalis; assembly: GCF_964662115.1. Classification (NCBI taxonomy): domain Eukaryota; kingdom Metazoa; phylum Chordata; class Mammalia; order Carnivora; family Mustelidae; genus Mustela; species Mustela nivalis. Next base: position 189,868 of record NW_028135638.1, read on the forward strand.
CATGCTTGCAGGCCACATTGGTCACAAACACACATTGTGACCCTCAGCCTGAGCCCAGTCCTCAGGTAAGGCCTCTCAGGGCCTATATGAAGAGACAGCATATTGGGCTTGCCATGCCCCTAGGCCCCAATTTTTAACCATAGTTCGGGTTGTCCCTTCACTCTTCCCCAGGGCTCTGCTTTGGAATTCCTCTTTTGGTGGGACACCTGAGGTAACAAACCTGAAAGGAGTCCTCCCATCCCACAGATGGACGAAAAACAATTGGGATCGGGCCAAATCCACAGAGAGGAAGATTCGTCCATGGCCCATGAGACCTCCCCAACATTCAACGGCCATGGCTGAAACAAAAGTCAGAGACAAAAGCCTGAGCAAGCGCCTCAGACTCGCTCATTCTTCATATCCTGAAGAGTTCTTCTCATGGTTTGTAGATCGGGCGTGCCATACCTACGTCCCCAAACTTAAGCTGAGTTTGTGTTTTCAGTCTTCTGTCCTCAAAGGCCTGGGCCACACTCCCTCCAGGCTGGGGCCCCTGGAGTCACACATTACGACTGCCCCCACCCAATCCATGGGAATTCTGCCCGTTCCATTGTCAAAATTCGTACAAATTAGGAGAACCCTCCAAAGTCCCTGAGGCCATCCCAATAGTGTAGGTCGCCCGGGACAAAAAAGGGCGGTTGATACCGGCTGAGCATCTACCTCCACTCATCTACCTCCATTCATACCAAGAAGATTGAACCAGACAGGACCCGAGGCCATTATCGGATCCATTGCTTTGGTTTACAGGCATGTCTCCTCAAAAGCCTGGATTCCAATACCAGCAGAGAGGATTTCCTGAGGCACCCATCAGAACAAATCTCGTCTCCACAAGGAAATTTGTGCATGGGAATTAAGCCAAAGCTTAGGAGAATACTTCAGGGTCCCGGTGCCACCTCCCCATTCCAAGGCCCTCATGGACACAAACACACGTTAGGACCCATCCTCTGGAAAGTGCATTTCAACTCAGCCACCCCGGTTGCTCCCGCAGATCCATTAGATCTAAACTGTCTTGTTGTAGGAGACAATTGGAAGGTGAGGCGGACTTCCCAGGCATCCATCCTCGAACGGTGCTCTGGAGTCATTCCATATGGGATGTCCTGGAGCTGTCCAACAGGTCTCAATTGTCCCGCAGAAGGAATCCTTGAAGGGGGCATCCCACATCTCCCAACGTGGAAAACCTCCATGGCCTCGAGATTCCGCTCCCTTCATGAAGGGGCCGTCATGCACAGAAACTCCAACCTGAGCCAACGTCGGATCCTCGCCCTGACTTCAGATGCATGAGATATAGGTTCAGATCTGCAGGGGGTACCAGCCGTGCCCTCACCATGAATCCGAAGTCTAGCTTGTGTTCTCAGACTTCCGTCCTCACTATCCTGGCCCCGAAGCCCTCAAGTTTGGCAATTCCGGACCGACAATGAAGCACTCTGCCTGCCCTCTAGAAAAAATATATTGCCTAATGAGCAGCCCAGGCAGCTTAAATGAGGATAAACCTACACGGCACTCGAATGTACCCAAATTATATAGTCTAACCTGGGCACTAATGCACTGTCTGACACAACCTGAGCCCGGACCTGCTGACCAACACCCAGACAGCTGACCGCACGCTGAGCACATCAGACCCGCCATGGCCTTAGGTCATCATCTCTTCCCTCCCTCAGTTTTCAGGCTTCAGAACCTAGACCTTATCTCCAATCACTGCCCACGGGTGACTGTGATGCAGAAATCAGAACTCTTCCTGACCCATGGTAAGAAACTTTGTGGTTGGCATGTTGTCCAACGTTCAGTGTAGGAGAAACCAGCATTCACCCTGAGGCCCCGCCCATTCTTGAGTGCGACGAGAGCATAAACACGCATTGTGACCTCAGCGTGAGTCCTGTCCTCTAGTAAGTCCTCTCAGTGGCTGGACCATTAGATGTCATAATGGGCTTGACATATCCCTAGTCCCCAATTTTTAACCAGATTTCTGGTTGTCCAGTCGCCCCACCCCAGGGCTCTACTATGGAATCCCTCATTTGGTGCAACATCTGAGGTTGAAAAAAAATGAAACAAATCGACAACAACAAAAAAACGGACTTCTTCCATCCCCAGAATGACCCCAAACTCTTTGGACGGGACCGAACCCCCAGAGAGTAAGATTCGTCCATTTCCCATGAAGTCACCCGGCAATTTCACGACCATGAGTGACACGATATCCAGAGACAAAACCTTGAGCAAGAGCCTCACACTCGCCCTTTTTTCATATCACGAAGTGTTCTCCTCATGGTCTGTAGATCAGTCCTGCCATACCTATGACCCAAAACATAAGCCGAGTTTGTGTTTTCAGACAACTGTCCAAACAGCTCTGGCCTACACACCCTACAGGCTCAGGGCCCTGGAGCCAAACCTGAGGACTGTACTTGCCCTCTCCAAGGGAATTGTATGTGCCCATTCCAATGGCCACAACCCTACTAGTAGGATAACCTCCAAAGTCCCTGAGGCCATCCCAATAGTTGTGGCTTCCCAGGACAAACAGGGGCAATCTGAGCCCATCTGAGCACCTACCTGCACTCAGACCCGTAGACTGATGTCCCCAGACGTAAAAAGGAACGAACAGGCCCCTAGGCACTAATCGGATCCATTGCTTTGGTTTCCAGGCATCTCTCCTCAGAGGCCTGGATTTCAATACCAGCATATGGCTGTTTCTTGACTCACCCATCAGAACAAATCTCATCTACACATGGGAAACATGCACGTTGGAGCTGTGTCAAAGCCTCTGTTTAGGAGAACCCTTCAGGGCCCCAGGGCCACCGCTTCATTCCAAGGTCTCCATAGACACAAAAACATATTAGGACACATCCACAGGAGAGTCCATTTCAACTCAGCCTCCTCGGTTGCCCCCCACATCCAGCAGATCTAACCTGTCTTGTTGCATGGAGACAATTGGAATGCGAGGTGGGCTACCCAGCCATCCATCCTTAGAACCCTGCTCGGAATCGTTGGCCTGGAGCCAACCAACAGGTCTCAATTGTCCTGCAGAAGAATTTTTGCAGTTTGGAGCTTCTCACAACTTCCATCGTGCGAAAACCCCCATGTCCTCGTGATCCAACCCCCTTCAAGAAAGGGCCATCAGGGCAGAAAGTCCAACCTGAGCGATCGTCTGATCCTTGCCCTGACTTCAGATGCACGATATGTCTATTGAGGTCTGTAGATTGTGCCTGCCATATCCTCACCCAGAAACCTAGGCCTAGCTTGGGTTCTCAGACTCCGTCCTCAGACTACTGGCCCACAAGCCCTCCAGTTGGGCAATCCAGAACTACAATGCCGCACTCTGCCTGCCCTACAGAAGTAAAACATTGCCCTCAGGGCTACCCCGAAACCGTAAATGAGGATCAACCTGCACGCCATTCGGCTGTACCCCAAACATATAGGCTGACCTGGGCACTATTTCCCCTTCTGACCCAGCCTGAGCCTGGACCTCCTGGTCCCACCCAGACAGCTGGCCGCACACTGAGCACATCACCCGCCATGGCCTTAGGTCGTCATCTCTTCCCAACTGCGGTTTTCAGGCTCCAGAACCTAGACCTTATCTCCAACCACTGCCCAGGTTTGAAAATGATGCAGAAATCAGAACTCTATACCCATGGCAAGAAACCTTGTGGTTGGCATGTTGTCCAACGTTCAGTGTAGTTGAAACAAGCGTGGCCCATGAGGCCCAGCCCATGCTTGCGGGCCACATTGGTCACAAACACACATTGTGACCCTCAGCCTGAGCCCAGTCCTCAGGTAAGGCCTCTCAGGGCCTATATGAAGAGACAGCATATTGGGCTTGCCATGCCCCGAGGCCCCAATTTTTAACCATAGTTCGGGTTGTCCCTTCACTCTTCCCCAGGGCTCTGCTTTGGAATTCCTCTTTTGGTGGGACACCTGAGGTAACAAACCTGAAAGGAGTCCTCCCATCCCACAGATGGACGAAAAACAATTGGGATCTGGCCAAATCCACAGAGAGGAAGATTCGTCCATGGCCCATGAGACCTCCCCAACATTCAATGGCCATGGCTGAAACAAAAGTCAGAGACAAAAGCCTGAGCAAGCGCCTCAGACTCGCTCATTCTTCATATCCTGAAGAGTTCTTCTCATGGTTTGTAGATCGGGCGTGCCATACCTACGTCCCCAAACTTAAGCTGAGTTTGTGTTTTCAGTCTTCTGTCCTCAAAGTCCTGGGCCACACTCCCTCCAGGCTGGGGCCCCTGGAGTCACACATTACGACTGCCCCCACCCAATCCATGGGAATTCTGCCCGTTCCATTGTCAAAAATCGTACAAATTAGGAGAACCCTCCAAAGTCCCTGAGGCCATCCCAATAGTGTAGGTCGCCCGGGACAAAAAAGGGCGGTTGATACCGGCTGAGCATCTACCTCCACTCATCTACCTCCATTCATACCAAGAAGATTGAACCAGACAGGACCCGAGGCCATTATCGGATCCATTGCTTTGGTTTACAGGCATGTCTCCTCAAAAGCCTGGATTCCAATACCAGCAGAGGGGATTTCCTGAGGCACCCATCAGAACAAATCTCGTCTCCACAAGGAAACTTGTGCATGGGAGCTAAGCCAAAGCTTAGGAGAATACTTCAGGGTCCCGGTGCCACCTCCCCATTCCAAGGCCCTCATGGACACAAACACACGTTAGGACCCATCCTCTGGAAAGTGCATTTCAACTCAGCCACCCCGGTTGCTCCCGCAGATCCATTAGATCTAAACTGTCTTGTTGTAGGAGACAATTGGAAGGTGAGGCGGACTTCCCAGGCATCCATCCTCGAACGGTGCTCTGGAGTCATTCCATATGGGATGTCCTGAAGCTGTCCAACAGGTCTCAATTGTCCCGCAGAAGGAATCCTTGAAGGGGGCATCCCACATCTCCCAACGTGGAAAACCTCCATGGCCTCGAGATTCCGCTCCCTTCATGAAGGGGCCGTCATGCACAGAAACTCCAACCTGAGCCAACGTCGGATCCTCGCCCTGACTTCAGATGCATGAGATATTGGTTCAGATCTGCAGGGGGTACCTGCCGTGCCCTCACCCTGAATCCGAAGTCTAGCTTGTGTTCTCAGACTTCCGTCCTCACTATCCTGGCCCCGAAGCCCTCAAGTTTGGCAATTCCGGACCGACAATGAAGCACTCTGCCTGTCCTCTAGAAAAAATATATTGCCTAATGAGCAGCCCAGGCAGCTTAAATGAGGATAAACCTACACGGCACTCGAATGTACCCAAATTATATAGTCTAACCTGGGCACTAATGCACTGTCTGACACAACCTGAGCCCGGACCTGCTGACCAACACCCAGACAGCTGACCGCACGCTGAGCACATCAGACCCGCCATGGCCTTAGGTCATCATCTCTTCCCTACCTCAGTTTTCAGGCTTCAGAACCTAGACCTTATCTCCAATCACTGCCCACGGGTGACTGTGATGCAGAAATCAGAACTCTTCCTGACCCATGGTAAGAAACTTTGTGGTTGGCATGTTGTCCAACGTTCAGTGTAGGAGAAACCAGCATTCACCCTGAGGCCCCGCCCATTCTTGAGTGCGACGAGAGCATAAACACACATTGTGACCTCAGCGTGAGTCCTGTCCTCTAGTAAGTCCTCTCAGTGGCTGGACCATTAGATGTCATAATGGGCTTGACATGTCCCTAGTCCCCAATTTTTAACCAGATTTCTGGTTGTCCAGTCGCCCCACCCCAGGGCTCTACTATGGAATCCCTCATTTGGTGCAACATCTGAGGTTGAAAAACAAAATGAAACAAATCGACAACAACAAAAAAACGGACTTCTTCCATCCCCAGAATGACCCCAAACTCTTTGGACGGGACCGAACCCCCAGAGAGTAAGACTCGTCCATTTCCCATGAAGTCACCCGGCAATTTCACGACCATGAGTGACACGATATCCAGAGACAAAACCTTGAGCAAGAGCCTCACACTCGCCCTTTTTTCATATCACGAAGTGTTCTCCTCATGGTCTGTAGATCAGTCCTGCCATACCTATGACCCAAAACATAAGCCGAGTTTGTGTTTTCAGACAACTGTCCAAACAGCTCTGGCCTACAAACCATACAGGCTCAGGGCCCTGGAGCCAAACCTGAGGACTGTACTTGCCCTCTCCAAGGGAATTGTATGTGCCCATTCCAATGGCCACAACCCTACTAGTAGGATAACCTCCAAAGTCCCTGAGGCCATCCCAATAGTTGTGGCTTCCCAGGACAAACAGGGGCAATCTGAGCCCATCTGAGCACCTACCTGCACTCAGACCCGTAGACTGATGTCCCCAGAGGTAAAAAGGCACGAACAGGCCCCTAGGCACTAATCGGATCCATTGCTTTGGTTTCCAGGCATCTCTCCTCAGAGGCCTGGATTTCAATACCAGCATATGGCTGTTTCTTGACTCACCCATCAGAACAAATCTCATCTACACATGGGAAACATGCACGTTGGAGCTGTGTCAAAGCCTCTGTTTAGGAGAACCCTTCAGGGCCCCAGGGCCACCGCTTCATTCCAAGGTCTCCATAGACACAAAAACATATTAGGACACATCCACAGGAGAGTCCATTTCAACTCAGCCTCCTCGGTTGCCCCCCACATCCAGCAGATCTAACCTGTCTTGTTGCATGGAGACAATTGGAATGCGAGGTGGGCTACCCAGCCATCCATCCTTAGAACCCTGCTCGGAATCGTTGGCCTGGAGCCAACCAACAGGTCTCAATTGTCCTGCAGAAGAATTTTTGCAGTTTGGAGCTTCTCACAACTTCCATCGTGCGAAAACCCCCATGTCCTCGTGATCCAACCCCCTTCAAGAAAGGGCCATCAGGGCAGAAAGTCCAACCTGAGCGATCGTCTGATCCTTGCCCTGACTTCAGATGCACGAGATGTCTATTGAGGTCTGTAGATTGTGCCTGCCATATCCTCACCCAGAAACCTAGGCCTAGCTTGGGTTCTCAGACTCCGTCCTCAGACTACTGGCCCACAAGCCCTCCAGTTGGGCAATCCAGAACTACAATGCCGCACTCTGCCTGCCCTACAGAAGTAAAACATTGCCCTCAGGGCTACCCCGAAACCGTAAATGAGGATCAACCTGCACGCCATTCGGCTGTACCCCAAACATATAGGCTGACCTGGGCACTATTTCCCCTTCTGACCCAGCCTGAGCCTGGACCTCCTGGTCCCACCCAGACAGCTGGCCGCACATTGAGCACATCACCCGCCATGGCCTTAGGTCGTCATCTCTTCCCAACTGCGGTTTTCAGGCTCCAGAACCTAGACCTTATCTCCAACCACTGCCCAGGGTTGAAAATGATGCAGAAATCAGAACTCTATACCCATGGCAAGAAACCTTGTGGTTGGCATGTTGTCCAACGTTCAGTGTAGTTGAAACAAGCGTGGCCCATGAGGCCCAGCCCATGCTTGCGGGCCACATTGGTCACAAACACACATTGTGACCCTCAGCCTGAGCCCAGTCCTCAGGTAAGGCCTCTCAGGGCCTATATGAAGAGACAGCATATTGGGCTTGCCATGCCCCGAGGCCCCAATTTTTAACCATAGTTCGGGTTGTCCCTTCACTCTTCCCCAGGGCTCTGCTTTGGAATTCCTCTTTTGGTGGGACACCTGAGGTAACAAACCTGAAAGGAGTCCTCCCATCCCACAGATGGACGAAAAACAATTGGGATCTGGCCAAATCCACAGAGAGGAAGATTCGTCCATGGCCCATGAGACCTCCCCAACATTCAATGGCCATGGCTGAAACAAAAGTCAGAGACAAAAGCCTGAGCAAGCGCCTCAGACTCGCTCATTCTTCATATCCTGAAGAGTTCTTCTCATGGTTTGTAGATCGGGCGTGCCATACCTACGTCCCCAAACTTAAGCTGAGTTTGTGTTTTCAGTCTTCTGTCCTCAAAGTCCTGGGCCACACTCCCTCCAGGCTGGGGCCCCTGGAGTCACACATTACGACTGCCCCCACCCAATCCATGGGAATTCTGCCCGTTCCATTGTCAAAAATCGTACAAATTAGGAGAACCCTCCAAAGTCCCTGAGGCCATCCCAATAGTGTAGGTCGCCCGGGACAAAAAAGGGCGGTTGATACCGGCTGAGCATCTACCTCCACTCATCTACCTCCATTCATACCAAGAAGATTGAACCAGACAGGACCCGAGGCCATTATCGGATCCATTGCTTTGGTTTACAGGCATGTCTCCTCAAAAGCCTGGATTCCAATACCAGCAGAGGGGATTTCCTGAGGCACCCATCAGAACAAATCTCGTCTCCACAAGGAAACTTGTGCATGGGAGCTAAGCCAAAGCTTAGGAGAATACTTCAGGGTCCCGGTGCCACCTCCCCATTCCAAGGCCCTCATGGACACAAACACACGTTAGGACCCATCCTCTGGAAAGTGCATTTCAACTCAGCCACCCCGGTTGCTCCCGCAGATCCATTAGATCTAAACTGTCTTGTTGTAGGAGACAATTGGAAGGTGAGGCGGACTTCCCAGGCATCCATCCTCGAACGGTGCTCTGGAGTCATTCCATATGGGATGTCCTGGAGCTGTCCAACAGGTCTCAATTGTCCCGCAGAAGGAATCCTTGAAGGGGGCATCCCACATCTCCCAACGTGGAAAACCTCCATGGCCTCGAGATTCCGCTCCCTTCATGAAGGGGCCGTCATGCACAGAAACTCCAACCTGAGCCAACGTCGGATCCTCGCCCTGACTTCAGATGCATGAGATATTGGTTCAGACCTGCAGGGGGTACCTGCCGTGCCCTCACCCTGAATCCGAAGTCTAGCTTGTGTTCTCAGACTTCCGTCCTCACTCTCCTGGCCCCGAAGCCCTCAAGTTTGGCAATTCCGGACCGACAATGAAGCACTCTGCCTGCCCTCTAGAAAAAATATATTGCCTAATGAGCAGCCCAGACAGCTTAAATGAGGATAAACCTACACGGCACTCGAATGTACCCAAATTATATAGTCTAACCTGGGCACTAATGCACTGTCTGACACAACCTGAGCCCGGACCTGCTGACCAACACCCAGACAGCTGACCGCACGCTGAGCACATCAGACCCGCCATGGCCTTAGGTCATCATCTCTTCCCTACCTCAGTTTTCAGGCTTCAGAACCTAGACCTTATCTCCCATCACTGCCCACGGGTGACTGTGATGCAGAAATCAGAACTCTTCCTGACCCATGGTAAGAAACCTTGTGGTTGGCATGTTGTCCAACGTTCAGTGTAGGAGAAACCAGCATTCACCCTGAGGCCCCGCCCATTCTTGAGTGCGACGAGAGCATAAACACGCATTGTGACCTCAGCGTGAGTCCTGTCCTCTAGTAAGTCCTCTCAGTGGCTGGACCATTAGATTTCAAAATGGGCTTGACATGTCCCTAGTCCCCAATTTTTAACCAGATTTCTGGTTGTCCAGTCGCCCCACCCCAGGGCTCTACTATGGAATCCCTCATTTGGTGCGACATCTGAGGTTGAAAAACAAAATGAAACAAATCGACAACAACAAAAAAACGGACTTCTTCCATCCCCAGAATGACCCCAAACTCTTTGGACGGGACCGAACCCCCAGAGAGTAAGACTCGTCCATTTCCCATGAAGTCACCCGGCAATTTCACGACCATGAGTGACACGATATCCAGAGACAAAAACTTGAGCAAGAGCCTCACACTCGCCCTTTTTTCATATCACGAAGTGTTCTCCTCATGGTCTGTAGATCAGTCCTGCCATACCTATGACCCAAAACATAAGCCGAGTTTGTGTTTTCAGACAACTGTCCAAACAGCTCTGGCCTACACACCCTATAGGCTCAGGGCCCTGGAGCCAAACCTGAGGACTGTACTTGCCCTCTCCAAGGGAATTGTATGTGCCCATTCCAATGGCCACAACCCTACTAGTAGGATAACCTCCAAAGTCCCTGAAGCCATCCCAATAGTTGTGGCTTCCCAGGACAAACAGGGGCAATCTGAGCCCATCTGAGCACCTACCTGCACTCAGACCCGTAGACTGATGTCCCCAGAGGTAAAAAGGAACGAACAGGCCCCTAGGCACTAATCGGATCCATTGCTTTGGTTTCCAGGCATCTCTCCTCAGAGGCCTGGATTTCAATACCAGCATATGGCTGTTTCTTGACTCACCCATCAGAACAAATCTCATCTACACATGGGAAACATGCACGTTGGAGCTGTGTCAAAGCCTCTGTTTAGGAGAACCCTTCAGGGCCCCAGGGCCACCGCTTCATTCCAAGGTCTCCATAGACACAAAAACATATTAGGACTCATCCCCAGGAGAGTCCATTTCAACTCAGCCTCCTCGGTTGCCCCCCACATCCAGCAGATCTAACCTGTCTTGTAGCTTGGAGACCATTGGAATGCGAGGTGGGCTACCCAGCCATCCATCCTTAGAACCCTGCTCGGAATCGTTGGCCTGGAGCCAACCAACAGGTCTCAATTGTCCTGCATTAGAATCTTTGCAGTTTGGAGCTTCTCACAACTCCCATCGTGGGAAAACCCCCATGTCCTCGTGATCCAACCCCCTTCAAGAAAGGGCCATCAGGGCAGAAAGTCCAACCTGAGCGATCGTCTGATCCTTGCCCTGACTTCAGATGCACGATATCTCGATTGAGGTCTGTAGATTGTGCCTGCCATATCCTCACCCAGAAACCTAGGCCTAGCTTGGGTTCTCAGACTCCGTCCTCAGACTACTGGCCCACAAGCCCTCCAGTTGGGCAATCCAGAACTACAATGCCGCACTCTGCCTGCCCTACAGAAGTAAAACATTGCCCTCAGGGCTACCCCGAAACCGCAAATGAGGATCAACCTGCACGCCATTCGGCTGTACCCCAAACATATAGGCTGACCTGGGCACTATTTCCCCTTCTGACCCAGCCTGAGCCTGGACCTCCTGGTCCCACCCAGACAGCTGGCCGCACACTGAGCACATCGGACCCGCCATTGCCTTAGGTCGTCATCTCTTCCCAACTGCGGTTTACAGGCTCCAGAACCTAGACCTTATCTCCAACCACTGCCCAGGGTTGAAAATGATGCAGAAATCAGAACTCTTTACCCATGGCAAGAAACCTTGTGCTTGGCATGTTGTCCAACGTTCAGTGTAGTTGAAACAAGCGTGGCCCATGAGGCCCAGCCCATGCTTGCGGGCCACATTGCTCACAAACACACATTGTGACCCTCAGCCTGAGCCCAGTCCTCAGGTAAGGCCTCTTAGGGCCTATATGAAGAGACAGCATATTGGGCTTGCCATGCCCCTAGGCCCCAATTTTTAACCATAGTTCGGGTTGTCCCTTTACTCTTCCCCAGGGCTCTGCTTTGGAATTCCTCTTTTGGTGGGACACCTGAGGTAACAAACCTGAAAGGAGTCCTCCCATCCCACAGATGGACGAAAAACAATTGGGATCGGGCCAAATCCACAGAGAGGAAGATTCGTCCATGGCCCATGAGACCTCCCCAACATTCAACGGCCATGGCTGAAACAAAAGTCAGAGACAAAAGCCTGAGCAAGCGCCTCAGACTCGCTCATTCTTCATATCCTGAAGAGTTCTTCTCATGGTTTGTAGATCGTCGTGCCATACCTACGTCCCCAAACTTAAGCTGAGTTTGTGTTTTCAGTCTTCTGTCCTCAAAGCCCTGGGCCACACTCCCTCCAGGCTGGGGCCCCTGGAGCCACACATTACGACTGCCCCCACCCAATCCATGGGATTTCTGCCCGTTCCATTGTCAAAAATCGTACAAATTAGGAGAACCCTCCAAAGTCCCTGAGGCCATCCCAATAGTGTAGGTCGCCCGGGACAAAAAAGGGCGGTTGATACCGGCTGAGCATCTACCTCCACTCATCTACCTCCACTCATACCAAGAATATTGAACCAGAAAGGACCCGAGGCCATTATCGGATACATTGCTTTGGTTTACAGGCATGTCTCCTCAAAAGCCTGGATTCCAATACCAGCAGAGGGGATTTCCTGAGGCACACATCAGAACAAATCTCGTCTCCACAAGGAAACCTGTGCATGGGAGCTATGCCAAAGCTTAGGAGAATACTTCAGGGTCGCGGTGCCACCTCCACATTCCAAGGCCCTCATGGACACAAACACACGTTAGGACCCATCCTCTGGAAAGTGCATTTCAACACAGCCACCCCGGTTGCTCCCGCAGATCCATTTGATCTAAACTGTCTTGTTGCTAGGAGACAATTGGAAGGTGAGGCGGACTTCCCAGGCATCCATCCTCGAACGGTGCTCTGGAGTCATTCCATATGGGATGTCCTGGAGCTGTCCAACAGGTCTCAATTGTCCCGCAGAAGGAAACCTTGAAGGGGGCATCCCACATCTCCCAACGTGGAAAACCTCCATGGCCTCGAGATTCCGCTCCCTTCATGAAGGGGCCGTCATGCACAGAAACTCCAACCTGAGCCAACGTCGGATCCTCGCCCTGACTTCAGATGCATGAGATATTGGTTCAGATCTGCAGGGGGTACCTGCCGTGCCCTCACCCTGAATCCGAAGTCTAGCTTGTGTTCTCAGACTTCCGTCCTCACTCTCCTGGCCCCGAAGCCCTCAAGTTTGGCAATTCCGGACCGACAATGAAGCACTCTGCCTGCCCTCTAGAAAAAATATATTGCCTAATGAGCAGCCCAGGCAGCTTAAATGAGGATAAACCTACAAGGCACTCGAATGTACCCAAATTATATAGTCTAACCTGGGCACTAATGCACTGTCTGACACAACCTGAGCCCGGACCTGCTGACCAACACCCAGACAGCTGACCGCACACTGAGCACATCAGACCCGCCAGGGCCTTAGGTCATCATCTCTTCCCTACCTCAGTTTTCAGGCTTCAGAACCTAGACCTTATCTCCAATCACTGCCCACGGGTGACTGTGATGCAGAAATCAGAACTCTTCCTGACCCATGTCAAGAAACCTTGTGGTTGGCATGTTGTCCAACGTTCAGTGTAGGAGAAACCAGCATTCACCCTCAGGCCCCGCCCATTCTTGAGTGCGACGAGAGCATAAACACGCATTGTGACCTCAGCGTGAGTCCTGTCCTCTAGTAAGTCCTCTCAGTGGCTGGACCATTAGATGTCATAATGGGCTTGACATGTCCCTAGTCCCCAATTTTTAACCAGATTTCTGGTTGTCCAGTCGCCCCACCCCAGGGCTCTACTCTGGAATCCCTCATTTGGTGGGACATCTGAGGTTGAAAAACAAAATGAAACAAATCGACAACAACAAAAAAAACGGACTTCTTCCATCCCCAGAATGACCCAAAACTCTTTGGACGGGACCGAACCCCCAGAGAGTAAGACTCGTCCATTTCCCATGATGTCACCCGGCAATTTCACGACCATGAGTGACACGATATCCAGAGACAAAAACTTGAGCAAGAGCCTCACACTCGCCCATTTTTAATATCCCGAATTGTTCTCCTCATGGTCTGTAGATCAGTCCTGCCATCCCTATGACCCAAAACATAAGCCGAGTTTGTGTTTTCAGACAACTGTCCAAACAGCTCTGGCCTACACACCCTACAGGCTCAGGGCTCTGGAGCCAAACCTGAGGACTGTACTTGCCCTCTCCAAGGGAATTGTATGTGCCCATTCCAATGGCCACAACCCTACTAGTAGGACAACCTCCAAAGTCCCTGAGGCCATCCCAATAGTTGTGGCTTCCCAGGACAAACAGGGGCAATCTGAGCCCATCTGAGCACCTACCTGCACTCAGACCCGTAGACTGATGTCCCCAGAGGTAAAAAGGAACGAACAGGCCCCTAGGCACTAATCGGATCCATTGCTTTGGTTTCCAGGCATCTCTCCTCAGAGGCCTGGATTTCAATACAAGCATATGGCTGTTTCTTGACTCACCCATCAGAACAAATCTCATCTACACATGGGAAACATGCACGTTGGAGCTGTGTTCAAGCCTCTGTTTAGGAGAACCCTTCAGGGCCCCAGGGCCACCGCTTCATTCCAAGGTCTCCATAGACACAAAAACATATTAGGACACATCCACAGGAGAGTCCATTTCAACTCAGCCTCCTCGGTTGCCCCCCACATCCAGCAGATCTAACCTGTCTTGTTGCTTGGAGACAATTGGAATGCGAGGTGGGCTACCCAGCCATCCATCCTTAGAACCCTGCTCGGAATCGTTGGCCTGGAGCCAACCAACAGGTCTCAATTGTCCTGCAGAAGAATGTTTGCAGTTTGGAGCTTCTCACAACTCCCATCGTGGGAAAACCCCCATGTCCTCGTGATCCAACCCCCTTCAAGAAAGGGCCATCAGGGCAGAAAGTCCAACCTGAGCGATCGTCTGATCTTTGCCCTGACTTCAGATGCACGAGATCTCTATTGAGGTCTGTAGATTGTGCCTGCCATATCCTCACCCAGAAACCTAGGCCTAGCTTGGTTTCTCAGACTCCGTCCTCAAACTACTGGCCCACAAGCCCTCCAGTTGGGCAATCCAGAACTACAATGCCGCACTCTGCCTGCCCTACAGAAGTAAAACATTGCCCTCAGGGCTACCCCGAAACCGCAAATGAGGATCAACCTGCACGCCATTCGGCTGTACCCCAAACATATAGGCTGACCTGGGCACTATTTCCCCTTCTGACCCAGCCTGAGCCTGGACCTCCTGGTCCCACCCAGACAGCTGGCCGCACACTGAGCACATCGGACCCGCCATGGCCTTAGGTCGTCATCTCTTCCCAACTGCGGTTCAGGCTCCAGAACCTAGACCTTATCTCCAACCAATGCCCAGGGTTGAAAATGATGCAGAAATCAGAACTCTTTCCTTATGGCAAGAAACCTTGTGGTTGGCATGTTGTCCAACGTTCAGTGTAGTTGAAATAAGCGTGGCCCATGAGGCCCAGCCCATGCTTGCGGGCCACATTGGTCACAAACACACATTGTGACCCTCAGCCTGAGCCCAGTCCTCAGGTAAGGCCTCTCAGGGCATATATGAAGAGACAGCATATTGGGCTTGCCATGCCCCTAGGCCCCAATTTTTAACCATAGTTCGGGTTGTCCCTTCACTCTTCCTCAGGGCTCTGCTTTGGAATTCCTCTTTTGGTGGGACACCTGAGGTAACAAACCTGAAAGGAGTCCTCCCATCCCACAGATTGACGAAAAACAATTGGGATCGGGCCAAATCCACAGAGAGGAAGATTCGTCCATGGCCCATGAGACCTCCCCAACATTCCACGGCCATCGCTGAAACAAAATCCAGAGAAAAATGCCTGAGCAAGCGCCTCAGACTCGCTCATTCTTCATATCCTGAAGAGTTCTTCTCATGGATTGTAGATCGGGCGTGCCATACCTACGTCCCCAAACTTAAGCTGAGTTTGTGTTTCAGTCTTCTGTCCTCAAAGTCCTGGGCCACACTCCCTCCAGGCTGGGGCCCCTGGAGCCACACATTAGGACTGCCCCCACCCAATCCATGGGAATTCTGCCCATTCCATTGTCAAAAATCGTACAAATTAGGAGAACCCTCCAAAGTCCCTGAGGCCATCCCAATAGTGTAGGTCGCCCGGACAAAAAATGAGCGGTTGATAACGGCTGAGCATCTACCTCCACTCATCTACCTCCACTCATACCAAGGAGATTGAACCAGACAGGACCCGAGGCCATTATCGAATCCATTGCTTTGATTTACAGGCATGTCTCCTCAAAAGCCTGGATTCCAATACCAGCAGAGGGGATTTCCTAAGGCACCCATCAGAACAAATCTCGTCTCCACAAGGAAACTTGTGCATGGGAGCTAAGCCAAAGCTTAGGAGAATACTTCAGGGTCCCGGTGCCACCTCCCCATTCCAAGGCCCTCATGGACACAAACACACGTTAGGACCCATCCTCTGGAAAGTGCATTTCAACTCAGCCACCCCGGTTGCTCCCGCAGATCCATGAGATCTAAATTGTCTTGTTGCTAGGAGACAATTGGAAGGCGAGGCGGACTTCCCAGGCATCCATCCTTTAACGGTGCTCTGGAGTCATTCCATATGGGATATCCTGGAGGTGTCCAACAGGTCTCAATTGTCCCACAGAAGGAATCCTTGAAGGGGGCATCCCACATCTCCCAACGTGGAAAACCTCCATGGCCTCGAGATTCCGCTCGCTTCATGAAGGGGCCGTCATGCACAGAAACTCCAACCTGAGCCAACGTCGGATCCTCGCCCTGACTTCAGATGCATGAGATATTGGTTCAGATCTGCAGGGGGTACCTGCCGTGCCCTCACCCTGAATCCGAAGTCTAGCTTGTGTTCTCAGACTTCCGTCCTCACTCTCCTGGCCCCGAAGCCCTCTAGTTTGGCAATTCCGGACCGATAATGAAGCACTCTGCCTGCCCTCTAGAAAAAATATATTGCCTAATGAGCAGCCAAGGCAGCTTAAATGAGGATAAACCTACAAGGCACTCGAATGTACCCAAATTATATAGTCTAACCTGGGCACTAATGCACTGTCTGACACAACCTGAGCCCGGACCTGCTGACCAACACCCAGACAGCTGACCGCACGCTGAGCACATCAGACCCGCCATGGCCTTAGGTCATCATCTCTTCCCTACCTCAGTTTTCAGGCTTCAGAACCTAGACCTTATCTCCAATCACTGCCCACGGGTGACTCTGATGCAGAAATCAGAACTCTTCCTGACCCATGGCAAGAAACCTTGTGGTTCGCATGTTGTCCAACGTTCAGTGTAGGAGAAACCAGCATTCACCCTGAGGCCCCGCCCATTCTTGAGTGCGACGAGAGCATAAACACGCATTGTGACCTCAACGTGAGTCCTATCCTCTAGTAAGTCCTCTCAGTGGCTGGACCATTAGATGTCATAATGGGCTTGACATGTCCCTAGTCCCCAATTTTTAACCAGATTTCTGGTTGTCCAGTCGCCCCACCCCAGGGCTCTACTCTGGAATCCCTCATTTGGTGGGACATCTGAGGTTGAAAAACAAAATGAAACAAATCGACAACAACAACAAAAAACGGACTTCTTCCATCCCCAGAATGACCCCAAACTCTTTGGACGGGACCGAACCCCCAGAGAGTAAGACTCGTCCATTTCCCATGATGTCACCCGGCAATTTCACGACCATGAGTGACACGATATCCAGAGACAAAAACTTGAGCAAGAGCCTCACACTCGCCCTTTTTTCATATCCCGAAGTGTTCTCCTCATGGTCTGTAGATCAGTCCTGCCATACCTATGACCCAAAACATAAGCCGAGTTTGTGTTTTCAGACAACTGTCCAAACAGCTCTGGCCTACACACCCTACAGGCTCAGGGCCCTGGAGCCAAACCTGAGGACTGTACTTGCCCTCTCCAAGGGAATTGTATGTGCCCATTCCAATGGCCACAACCCTACTAGTAGGATAACCTCCAAAGTCCCTGAGGCCATCCCAATAGTTGTGGCTTCCCAGGACAAACAGGGGCAATCTGAGCCCATCTGAGCACCTACCTGCACTCAGACCCGTAGACTGATGTCCCCAGACGTAAAAAGGAACGAACAGGCCCCTAGGCACTAATCGGATCCATTGCTTTGGTTTCCAGGCATCTCTCCTCAGAGGCCTGGATTTCAATACCAGCATATGGCTGTTTCTTGACTCACCCATCAGAACAAATCTCATCTACACATGGGAAACATGCACGTTGGAGCTGTGTCAAAGCCTCTGTTTAGGAGAACCCTTCAGGGCCCCAGGGCCACCGCTTCATTCCAAGGTCTCCATAGACACAAAAACATATTAGGACACATCCACAGGAGAGTCCATTTCAACTCAGCCTCCTCGGTTGCCCCCCACATCCAGCAGATCTAACCTGTCTTGTTGCTTGGAGACAATTGGAATGCGAGTTGGGCTACCCAGCCATCCATCCTTAGAACCCTGCTCGGAATCGTTGGCCTGGAGCCAACCAACAAGTCTCAATTGTCCTGCAGAAGAATCTTTGCAGTTTGGAGCTTCTCACAACTCCCATCGTGGGAAATCCCCCATGTCCTCGTGATCCAACCCCCTTCAAGAAAGGGCCATCAGGGCAGAAAGTCCAACCTGAGCGATCGTCTGATCCTTGCACTGACTTCAGATGCATGAGATCTAGATTGAGGTCTGTAGATTGTGCCTGCCATATCCTCACCCAGAAACCTAGGCCTAGCTTGGGTTCTCAGACTCCGTCCTCAGACTACTGGCCCACAAGCCCTCCAGTTGGGCAATCCAGAACTACAATGCCGCACTCTGCCTGCTCTACAGAAGTAAAACATTGCCCTCAGGGCTACCCCGAAACCGCAAATGAGGATCAACCTGCACGCCATTCGGCTGTACCCCAAACATATAGGCTGACCTGGGCACTATTTCCCCTTCTGACCCAGCCTGAGCCTGGACCTCCTGGTCCCACCCAGACAGCTGGCCGCACACTGAGCACATCGGACCCGCCATGGCCTTAGGTCGTCATCTCTTCCCAACTGCGGTTTCCAGGCGCCAGAACCTAGACCTTATCTCCAACCAATGCCCAGGGTTGAAAATGATGCAGAAATCAGAACTCTTTCCTTATGGCAAGAAACCTTGTGGTTGGCATGTTGTCCAACGTTCAGTGTAGTTGAAATAAGCGTGGCCCTTGAGGCCCAGCCCATGCTTGCGGGCCACATTGGTCACAAACACACATTGTGACCCTCAGCCTGAGCCCAGTCCTCAGGTAAGGCCTCTCAGGGCATATATGAAGAGACAGCATTTTGGGCTTGCCATGCCCCTAGGCCCCAATTTTTAACCATAGTTCGGGTTGTCCCTTCACTCTTCCCCAGGGCTCTGCTTTGGAATTCCTCTTTTGGTGGGACACCTGAGGTAACAAACCTGAAAGGAGTCCTCCCATACAACAGATTGACGAAAAACATTTGGGATCGGGCCAAATCCACAGAGAGGAAGATTCGTCCATGGCCCATGAGACCTCCCCAACATTCCACGGCCATCGCTGAAACAAAATCCAGAGAAAAAAGCCTGAGCAAGCGCCTCAGACTCGCTCATTCTTCATATCCTGAAGAGTTCTTCTCATGGTTTGTAGATCGGGCGTGCCATACCTACGTCCCCAAACTTAAGCTGAGTTTGTGTTTTCAGTCTTCTGTCCTCAAAGTCCTGGGCCACACTCCCTCCAGGCTGGGGCCCCTGGAGCCACACATTAGGACTGCCCCCACCCAATCCATGGGAATTCTGCCCATTCCATTGTCAAAAATCGTACAAATTAGGAGAACCCTCCAAAGTCCCTGAGGCCATCCCAATAGTGTAGGTCGCCCGGACAAAAAATGGGCGGTTGATAACGGCTGAGCATCTACCTCCACTCATCTACCTCCACTCATACCAAGGAGATTGAACCAGACAGGACCCGAGGCCATTATCGAATCCATTGCTTTGATTTACAGGCATGTCTCCTCAAAAGCCTGGATTCCAATACCAGCAGAGGGGATTTCCTAAGGCACCCATCAGAACAAATCTCGTCTCCACAAGGAAACTTGTGCATGGGAGCTAAGCCAAAGCTTAGGAGAATACTTCAGGGTCCCGGTGCCACCTCCACATTCCAAGGCCCTCATGGACACAAACACACGTTAGGACCCATCCTCTGGAAAGTGCATTTCAACTCAGCCACCCCAGTTGCTCCCCCAGATCCATTAGATCTAAATTGTCTTGTTGCTAGGAGACAATTGGAAGGCGAGGCTGACTTCCCAGGCATCCATCCTTTAACGGTGCTCTGGAGTCATTCCATATGGGATATCCTGGAGCTGTCCAACAGGTCTCAATTGTCCCACAGAAGGAATCCTTGAAGGGGGCATCCCACATCTCCCAACGTGGAAAACCTCCATGGCCTTGAGATTCCGCTCGCTTCATGAAGGGGCCGTCATGCACAGAAACTCCAACCTGAGCCAACGTCGGATCCTCGCCCTTAATTCAGATGCATGAGATATTGGTTCAGATCTGCAGGGGGTACCTGCCGTGCCCTCACCCTGAATCCGAAGTCTAGCTTGTGTTCTCAGACTTCCGTCCTCACTCTCCTGGCCCCGAAGCCCTCTAGTTTGGCAATTCCGGACCGATAATGAAGCACTCTGCCTGCCCTCTAGAAAAAATATATTGCCTAATGAGCAGCCAAGGCAGCTTAAATGAGGATAAACCTACAAGGCACTCGAATGTACCCAAATTATATAGTCTAACCTGGGCACTAATGCACTGTCTGACACAACCTGAGCCCGGACCTGCTGACCAACACCCAGACAGCTGACCGCACGCTGAGCACATCAGACCCGCCATGGCCTTAGGTCATCATCTCTTCCCTACCTCAGTTTTCAGGCTTCAGAACCTAGACCTTATCTCCAATCACTGCCCACGGGTGACTGTGATGCAGAAATCAGAACTCTTCCTGACCCATGGCAAGAAACCTTGTGGTTCGCATGTTGTCCAACGTTCAGTGTAGGAGAAACCAGCATTCACCCTGAGGCCCCGCCCATTCTTGAGTGCGACGAGAGCATAAACACGCATTGTGACCTCAACGTGAGTCCTGTCCTCTAGTAAGTCCTCTCAGTGGCTGGACCATTAGATGTCATAATGGGCTTGACATGTCCCTAGTCCCCAATTTTTAACCAGATTTCTGGTTGTCCAGTCGCCCCACCCCAGGGCTCTACTCTGGAATCCCTCATTTGGTGGGACATCTGAGGTTGAAAAACAAAATGAAACAAATCGACAACAACAACAAAAAACGGACTTCTTCCATCCCCAGAATGACCGCAAACTCTTTGGACGGGACCGAACCCCCAGAGAGTAAGACTCGTCCATTTCCCATGATGTCACCCGGCAATTTCACGACCATGAGTGACACGATATCCAGAGACAAAAACTTGAGCAAGAGCCTCACACTCGCCCTTTTTTCATATCCCGAAGTGTTCTCCTCATGGTCTGTAGATCAGTCCTGCCATACCTATGACCCAAAACATAAGCCGAGTTTGTGTTTTCAGACAACTGTCCAAACAGCTCTGGCCTACACACCCTACAGGCTCAGGGCCCTGGAGCCAAACCTGAGGACTGTACTTGCCCTCTCCAAGGGAATTGTATGTGCCCATTCCAATGGCCACAACCCTACTAGTAGGATAACCTCCAAAGTCCCTGAGGCCATCCCAATAGTTGTGGCTTCCCAGGACAAACAGGGGCAATCTGAGCCCATCTGAGCACCTACCTGCACTCAGACCCGTAGACTGATGTCCCCAGACGTAAAAAGGAACGAACAGGCCCCTAGGCACTAATCGGATCCATTGCTTTGGTTTCCAGGCATCTCTCCTCAGAGGCCTGGATTTCAATACCAGCATATGGCTGTTTCTTGACTCACCCATCAGAACAAATCTCATCTACACATGGGAAACATGCACGTTGGAGCTGTGTCAAAGCCTCTGTTTAGGAGAACCCTTCAGGGCCCCAGGGCCACCGCTTCATTCCAAGGTCTCCATAGACACAAAAACATATTAGGACACATCCACAGGAGAGTCCATTTCAACTCAGCCTCCTCGGTTGCCCCCCACATCCAGCAGATCTAACCTGTCTTGTTGCTTGGAGACAATTGGAATGCGAGTTGGGCTACCCAGCCATCCATCCTTAGAACCCTGCTCGGAATCGTTGGCCTGGAGCCAACCAACAAGTCTCAATTGTCCTGCAGAAGAATCTTTGCAGTTTGGAGCTTCTCACAACTCCCATCGTGGGAAATCCCCCATGTCCTCGTGATCCAACCCCCTTCAAGAAAGGGCCATCAGGGCAGAAAGTCCAACCTGAGCGATCGTCTGATCCTTGCACTGACTTCAGATGCATGAGATCTAGATTGAGGTCTGTAGATTGTGCCTGCCATATCCTCACCCAGAAACCTAGGCCTAGCTTGGGTTCTCAGACTCCGTCCTCAGACTACTGGCCCACAAGCCCTCCAGTTGGGCAATCCAGAACTACAATGCCGCACTCTGCCTGCTCTACAGAAGTAAAACATTGCCCTCAGGGCTACCCCGAAACCGCAAATGAGGATCAACCTGCACGCCATTCGGCTGTACCCCAAACATATAGGCTGACCTGGGCACTATTTCCCCTTCTGACCCAGCCTGAGCCTGGACCTCCTGGTCCCACCCAGACAGCTGGCCGCACACTGAGCACATCGGACCCGCCATGGCCTTAGGTCGTCATCTCTTCCCAACTGCGGTTTCCAGGCGCCAGAACCTAGACCTTATCTCCAACCAATGCCCAGGGTTGAAAATGATGCAGAAATCAGAACTCTTTCCTTATGGCAAGAAACCTTGTGGTTGGCATGTTGTCCAACGTTCAGTGTAGTTGAAATAAGCGTGGCCCATGAGGCCCAGCCCATGCTTGCGGGCCACATTGGTCACAAACACACATTGTGACCCTCAGCCTGAGCCCAGTCCTCAGGTAAGGCCTCTCAGGGCATATATGAAGAGACAGCATTTTGGGCTTGCCATGCCCCTAGGCCCCAATTTTTAACCATAGTTCGGGTTGTCCCTTCACTCTTCCCCAGGGCTCTGCTTTGGAATTCCTCTTTTGGTGGGACACCTGAGGTAACAAACCTGAAAGGAGTCCTCCCATACAACAGATTGACGAAAAACATTTGGGATCGGGCCAAATCCACAGAGAGGAAGATTCGTCCATGGCCCATGAGACCTCCCCAACATTCCACGGCCATCGCTGAAACAAAATCCAGAGAAAAAAGCCTGAGCAAGCGCCTCAGACTCGCTCATTCTTCATATCCTGAAGAGTTCTTCTCATGGTTTGTAGATCGGGCGTGCCATACCTACGTCCCCAAACTTAAGCTCAGTTTGTGTTTTCAGTCTTCTGTCCTCAAAGTCCTGGGCCACACTCCCTCCAGGCTGGGGCCCCTGGAGCCACACATTAGGACTGCCCCCACCCAATCCATGGGAATTCTGCCCATTCCATTGTCAAAAATCGTACAAATTAGGAGAACCCTCCAAAGTCCCTGAGGCCATCCCAATAGTGTAGGTCGCCCGGACAAAAAATGGGCGGTTGATAACGGCTGAGCATCTACCTCCACTCATCTACCTCCACTCATACCAAGGAGATTGAACCAGACAGGACCCGAGGCCATTATCGAATCCATTGCTTTGATTTACAGGCATGTCTCCTCAAAAGCCTGGATTCCAATACCAGCAGAGGGGATTTCCTAAGGCACCCATCAGAACAAATCTCGTCTCCACAAGGAAACTTGTGCATGGGAGCTAAGCCAAAGCTTAGGAGAATACTTCAGGGTCCCGGTGCCACCTCCACATTCCAAGGCCCTCATGGACACAAACACACGTTAGGACCCATCCTCTGGAAAGTGCATTTCAACTCAGCCACCCCAGTTGCTCCCCCAGATCCATTAGATCTAAATTGTCTTGTTGCTAGGAGACAATTGGAAGGCGAGGCTGACTTCCCAGGCATCCATCCTTTAACGGTGCTCTGGAGTCATTCCATATGGGATATCCTGGAGCTGTCCAACAGGTCTCAATTGTCCCACAGAAGGAATCCTTGAAGGGGGCATCCCACATCTCCCAACGTGGAAAACCTCCATGGCCTTGAGATTCCGCTCGCTTCATGAAGGGGCCGTCATGCACAGAAACTCCAACCTGAGCCAACGTCGGATCCTCGCCCTGAATTCAGATGCATGAGATATTGGTTCAGATCTGCAGGGGGTACCTGCCGTGCCCTCACCCTGAATCCGAAGTCTAGCTTGTGTTCTCAGACTTCCGTCCTCACTCTCCTGGCCCCGAAGCCCTCTAGTTTGGCAATTCCGGACCGATAATGAAGCACTCTGCCTGCCCTCTAGAAAAAATATATTGCCTAATGAGCAGCCAAGGCAGCTTAAATGAGGATAAACCTACAAGGCACTCGAATGTACCCAAATTATATAGTCTAACCTGGGCACTAATGCACTGTCTGACACAACCTGAGCCCGGACCTGCTGACCAACACCCAGACAGCTGACCGCACGCTGAGCACATCAGACCCGCCATGGCCTTAGGTCATCATCTCTTCCCTACCTCAGTTTTCAGGCTTCAGAACCTAGACCTTATCTCCAATCACTGCCCACGGGTGACTGTGATGCAGAAATCAGAACTCTTCCTGACCCATGGCAAGAAACCTTGTGGTTCGCATGTTGTCCAACGTTCAGTGTAGGAGAAACCAGCATTCACCCTGAGGCCCCGCCCATTCTTGAGTGCGACGAGAGCATAAACACGCATTGTGACCTCAACGTGAGTCCTGTCCTCTAGTAAGTCCTCTCAGTGGCTGGACCATTAGATGTCATAATGGGCTTGACATGTCCCTAGTCCCCAATTTTTAACCAGATTTCTGGTTGTCCAGTCGCCCCACCCCAGGGCTCTACTCTGGAATCCCTCATTTGGTGGGACATCTGAGGTTGAAAAACAAAATGAAACAAATCGACAACAACAACAAAAAACGGACTTCTTCCATCCCCAGAATGACCGCAAACTCTTTGGACGGGACCGAACCCCCAGAGAGTAAGACTCGTCCATTTCCCATGATGTCACCCGGCAATTTCACGACCATGAGTGACACGATATCCAGAGACAAAAACTTGAGCAAGAGCCTCACACTCGCCCTTTTTTCATATCCCGAAGTGTTCTCCTCATGGTCTGTAGATCAGTCCTGCCATACCTATGACCCAAAACATAAGCCGAGTTTGTGTTTTCAGACAACTGTCCAAACAGCTCTGGCCTACACACCCTACAGGCTCAGGGCCCTGGAGCCAAACCTGAGGACTGTACTTGCCCTCTCCAAGGGAATTGTATGTGCCCATTCCAATGGCCACAACCCTACTAGTAGGATAACCTCCAAAGTCCCTGAGGCCATCCCAATAGTTGTGGCTTCCCAGGACAAACAGGGGCAATCTGAGCCCATCTGAGCACCTACCTGCACTCAGACCCGTAGACTGATGTCCCCAGACGTAAAAAGGAACGAACAGGCCCCTAGGCACTAATCGGATCCATTGCTTTGGTTTCCAGGCATCTCTCCTCAGAGGCCTGGATTTCAATACCAGCATATGGCTGTTTCTTGACTCACCCATCAGAACAAATCTCATCTACACATGGGAAACATGCACGTTGGAGCTGTGTCAAAGCCTCTGTTTAGGAGAACCCTTCAGGGCCCCAGGGCCACCGCTTCATTCCAAGGTCTCCATAGACACAAAAACATATTAGGACACATCCACAGGAGAGTCCATTTCAACTCAGCCTCCTCGGTTGCCCCCCACATCCAGCAGATCTAACCTGTCTTGTTGCTTGGAGACAATTGGAATGCGAGTTGGGCTACCCAGCCATCCATCCTTAGAACCCTGCTCGGAATCGTTGGCCTGGAGCCAACCAACAAGTCTCAATTGTCCTGCAGAAGAATCTTTGCAGTTTGGAGCTTCTCACAACTCCCATCGTGGGAAATCCCCCATGTCCTCGTGATCCAACCCCCTTCAAGAAAGGGCCATCAGGGCAGAAAGTCCAACCTGAGCGATCGTCTGATCCTTGCACTGACTTCAGATGCATGAGATCTAGATTGAGGTCTGTAGATTGTGCCTGCCATATCCTCACCCAGAAACCTAGGCCTAGCTTGGGTTCTCAGACTCCGTCCTCAGACTACTGGCCCACAAGCCCTCCAGTTGGGCAATCCAGAACTACAATGCCGCACTCTGCCTGCTCTACAGAAGTAAAACATTGCCCTCAGGGCTACCCCGAAACCGCAAATGAGGATCAACCTGCACGCCATTCGGCTGTACCCCAAACATATAGGCTGACCTGGGCACTATTTCCCCTTCTGACCCAGCCTGAGCCTGGACCTCCTGGTCCCACCCAGACAGCTGGCCGCACACTGAGCACATCGGACCCGCCATGGCCTTAGGTCGTCATCTCTTCCCAACTGCGGTTTCCAGGCGCCAGAACCTAGACCTTATCTCCAACCAATGCCCAGGGTTGAAAATGATGCAGAAATCAGAACTCTTTCCTTATGGCAAGAAACCTTGTGGTTGGCATGTTGTCCAACGTTCAGTGTAGTTGAAATAAGCGTGGCCCATGAGGCCCAGCCCATGCTTGCGGGCCACATTGGTCACAAACACACATTGTGACCCTCAGCCTGAGCCCAGTCCTCAGGTAAGGCCTCTCAGGGCATATATGAAGAGACAGCATTTTGGGCTTGCCATGCCCCTAGGCCCCAATTTTTAACCATAGTTCGGGTTGTCCCTTCACTCTTCCCCAGGGCTCTGCTTTGGAATTCCTCTTTTGGTGGGACACCTGAGGTAACAAACCTGAAAGGAGTCCTCCCATACAACAGATTGACGAAAAACATTTGGGATCGGGCCAAATCCACAGAGAGGAAGATTCGTCCATGGCCCATGAGACCTCCCCAACATTCCACGGCCATCGCTGAAACAAAATCCAGAGAAAAAAGCCTGAGCAAGCGCCTCAGACTCGCTCATTCTTCATATCCTGAAGAGTTCTTCTCATGGTTTGTAGATCGGGCGTGCCATACCTACGTCCCCAAACTTAAGCTCAGTTTGTGTTTTCAGTCTTCTGTCCTCAAAGTCCTGGGCCACACTCCCTCCAGGCTGGGGCCCCTGGAGCCACACATTAGGACTGCCCCCACCCAATCCATGGGAATTCTGCCCATTCCATTGTCAAAAATCGTACAAATTAGGAGAACCCTCCAAAGTCCCTGAGGCCATCCCAATAGTGTAGGTCGCCCGGACAAAAAATGGGCGGTTGATAACGGCTGAGCATCTACCTCCACTCATCTACCTCCACTCATACCAAGGAGATTGAACCAGACAGGACCCGAGGCCATTATCGAATCCATTGCTTTGATTTACAGGCATGTCTCCTCAAAAGCCTGGATTCCAATACCAGCAGAGGGGATTTCCTAAGGCACCCATCAGAACAAATCTCGTCTCCACAAGGAAACTTGTGCATGGGAGCTAAGCCAAAGCTTAGGAGAATACTTCAGGGTCCCGGTGCCACCTCCACATTCCAAGGCCCTCATGGACACAAACACACGTTAGGACCCATCCTCTGGAAAGTGCATTTCAACTCAGCCACCCCAGTTGCTCCCCCAGATCCATTAGATCTAAATTGTCTTGTTGCTAGGAGACAATTGGAAGGCGAGGCTGACTTCCCAGGCATCCATCCTTTAACGGTGCTCTGGAGTCATTCCATATGGGATATCCTGGAGCTGTCCAACAGGTCTCAATTGTCCCACAGAAGGAATCCTTGAAGGGGGCATCCCACATCTCCCAACGTGGAAAACCTCCATGGCCTTGAGATTCCGCTCGCTTCATGAAGGGGCCGTCATGCACAGAAACTCCAACCTGAGCCAACGTCGGATCCTCGCCCTGAATTCAGATGCATGAGATATTGGTTCAGATCTGCAGGGGGTACCTGCCGTGCCCTCACCCTGAATCCGAAGTCTAGCTTGTGTTCTCAGACTTCCGTCCTCACTCTCCTGGCCCCGAAGCCCTCTAGTTTGGCAATTCCGGACCGATAATGAAGCACTCTGCCTGCCCTCTAGAAAAAATATATTGCCTAATGAGCAGCCAAGGCAGCTTAAATGAGGATAAACCTACAAGGCACTCGAATGTACCCAAATTATATAGTCTAACCTGGGCACTAATGCACTGTCTGACACAACCTGAGCCCGGACCTGCTGACCAACACCCAGACAGCTGACCGCACGCTGAGCACATCAGACCCGCCATGGCCTTAGGTCATCATCTCTTCCCTACCTCAGTTTTCAGGCTTCAGAACCTAGACCTTATCTCCAATCACTGCCCACGGGTGACTGTGATGCAGAAATCAGAACTCTTCCTGACCCATGGCAAGAAACCTTGTGGTTCGCATGTTGTCCAACGTTCAGTGTAGGAGAAACCAGCATTCACCCTGAGGCCCCGCCCATTCTTGAGTGCGACGAGAGCATAAACACGCATTGTGACCTCAGCGTGAGTCCTGTCCTCTAGTAAGTCCTCTCAGTGGCTGGACCATTAGATGTCATACTGGGCTTGACATGTCCCTAGTCCCCAATTTTTAACCAGATTTCTGGTTGTCCAGTCGCCCCACCCCAGGGCTCTACTCTGGAATCCCTCATTTGGTGGGACATCTGAGGTTGAAAAACAAAATGAAACAAATCGACAACAACAACAAAAAACGGACTTCTTCCATCACCAGAATGACCCCAAACTCTTTGGACGGGACCGAACCCCCAGAGAGTAAGACTCGTCCATTTCCCATGATGTCACCCGGCAATTTCACGACCATGAGTGACACGATATCCAGAGACAAAAACTTGAGCAAGAGCCTCACACTCGCCATTTTTACATATCCCGAAGTGTTCTCCTCATGGTCTGTAGATCAGTCCTGCCATACCTATGACCCAAAACATAAGCCGAGTTTGTGTTTTCAGACAACTGTCCAAACAGCTCTGGCCTACACACCCTACAGGCCCAGGGCCCTGGAGCCAAACCTGAGGACTGTACTTGCCCTCTCCAAGGGAATTGTATGTGCCCATTCCAATGGCCACAACCCTACTAGTAGGACAACCTCCAAAGTCCCTGAGGCCATCCCAATAGTTGTGGCTTCCCAGGACAAACAGGGGCAATCTGAGCCCATCTGAGCACCTACCTGCACTCAGACCCGTAGACTGATGTCCCCAGAGGTAAAAAGGAACGAACAGGCCCCTAGGCACTAATCGGATCCATTGCTTTGGTTTCCAGGCATCTCTCCTCAGAGGCCTGGATTTCAATACCAGCATATGGCTGTTTCTTGACTCACCCATCAGAACAAATCTCATCTACACATGGGAAACATGCACGTTGGAGCTGTGTCAAAGCCTCTGTTTAGGAGAACCCTTCAGGGCCCCAGGGCCACCGCTTCATTCCAAGGTCTCCATAGACACAAAAACATATTAGGACACATCCACAGGAGAGTCCATTTCAACTCAGCCTCCTCGGTTGCCCCCCACATCCAGCAGATCTAACCTGTCTTGTTGCTTGGAGACAATAGGAATGCGAGGTGGGCTACCCAGCCATCCATCCTTAGAACCCTGCTCGGAATCGTTGGCCTGGAGACAACCAACAGGTCTCAATTGTCCTGCAGAAGAATCTTTGCAGTTTGGAGCTTCTCACAACTCCCATCGTGGGAAAACCCCCATGTCCTCGTGATCCAACCCCCTTCAAGAAAGGGCCATCAGGGCAGAAAGTCCAACCTGAGCGATCGTCTGATCCTTGCCCTGACTTCAGATGCACGAGATCTCTATTGAGGCCTGTAGATTGTGCCTGCCATATCCTCACCCAGAAACCTAGGCCTAGCTTGGGTTCTCAGACTCCGTCCTCAAACTACTGGCCCACAAGCCCTCCCGTTGGGCAATCCAGAACTACAATGCCGCACTCTGCCTGCCCTACAGAAGTAAAACATTGCCCTCAGGGCTACCCCGAAACCGCAAATGAGGATCAACCTGCACGCCATTCGGCTGTACCCCAAACATATAGGCTGACCTGGGCACAATTTCCCCTTCTGACCCAGCCTGAGCCTGGACCTCCTGGTCCCACCCAGACAGCTGGCCGCACACTGAGCACATCGGACCCGCCATGGCCTTAGGTCGTCATCTCTTCCCAACTGCGGTTTCCAGGCGCCAGAACCTAGACCTTATCTCCAACCAATGCCCAGGGTTGAAAATGATGCAGAAATCAGAACTCTTTCCTTATGGCAAGAAACCTTGTGGTTGGCATGTTGTCCAACGTTCAGTGTAGTTGAAATAAGCGTGGCCCATGAGGCCCAGCCCATGCTTGCGGGCCACATTGGTCACAAACACACATTGTGACCCTCAGCCTGAGCCCAGTCCTCAGGTAAGGCCTCTCAGGGCATATATGAAGAGACAGCATTTTGGGCTTGCCATGCCCCTAGGCCCCAATTTTTAACCATAGTTCGGGTTGTCCCTTCACTCTTCCCCAGGGCTCTGCTTTGGAATTCCTCTTTTGGTGGGACACCTGAGGTAACAAACCTGAAAGGAGTCCTCCCATACAACAGATTGACGAAAAACATTTGGGATCGGGCCAAATCCACAGAGAGGAAGATTCGTCCATGGCCCATGAGACCTCCCCAACATTCCACGGCCATCGCTGAAACAAAATCCAGAGAAAAAAGCCTGAGCAAGCGCCTCAGACTCGCTCATTCTTCATATCCTGAAGAGTTCTTCTCATGGTTTGTAGATCGGGCGTGCCATACCTACGTCCCCAAACTTAAGCTCAGTTTGTGTTTTCAGTCTTCTGTCCTCAAAGTCCTGGGCCACACTCCCTCCAGGCTGGGGCCCCTGGAGCCACACATTAGGACTGCCCCCACCCAATCCATGGGAATTCTGCCCATTCCATTGTCAAAAATCGTACAAATTAGGAGAACCCTCCAAAGTCCCTGAGGCCATCCCAATAGTGTAGGTCGCCCGGACAAAAAATGGGCGGTTGATAACGGCTGAGCATCTACCTCCACTCATCTACCTCCACTCATACCAAGGAGATTGAACCAGACAGGACCCGAGGCCATTATCGAATCCATTGCTTTGATTTACAGGCATGTCTCCTCAAAAGCCTGGATTCCAATACCAGCAGAGGGGATTTCCTAAGGCACCCATCAGAACAAATCTCGTCTCCACAAGGAAACTTGTGCATGGGAGCTAAGCCAAAGCTTAGGAGAATACTTCAGGGTCCCGGTGCCACCTCCACATTCCAAGGCCCTCATGGACACAAACACACGTTAGGACCCATCCTCTGGAAAGTGCATTTCAACTCAGCCACCCCAGTTGCTCCCCCAGATCCATTAGATCTAAATTGTCTTGTTGCTAGGAGACAATTGGAAGGCGAGGCTGACTTCCCAGGCATCCATCCTTTAACGGTGCTCTGGAGTCATTCCATATGGGATATCCTGGAGCTGTCCAACAGGTCTCAATTGTCCCACAGAAGGAATCCTTGAAGGGGGCATCCCACATCTCCCAACGTGGAAAACCTCCATGGCCTTGAGATTCCGCTCGCTTCATGAAGGGGCCGTCATGCACAGAAACTCCAACCTGAGCCAACGTCGGATCCTCGCCCTGAATTCAGATGCATGAGATATTGGTTCAGATCTGCAGGGGGTACCTGCCGTGCCCTCACCCTGAATCCGAAGTCTAGCTTGTGTTCTCAGACTTCCGTCCTCACTCTCCTGGCCCCGAAGCCCTCTAGTTTGGCAATTCCGGACCGATAATGAAGCACTCTGCCTGCCCTCTAGAAAAAATATATTGCCTAATGAGCAGCCAAGGCAGCTTAAATGAGGATAAACCTACAAGGCACTCGAATGTACCCAAATTATATAGTCTAACCTGGGCACTAATGCACTGTCTGACACAACCTGAGCCCGGACCTGCTGACCAACACCCAGACAGCTGACCGCACGCTGAGCACATCAGACCCGCCATGGCCTTAGGTCATCATCTCTTCCCTACCTCAGTTTTCAGGCTTCAGAACCTAGACCTTATCTCCAATCACTGCCCACGGGTGACTGTGATGCAGAAATCAGAACTCTTCCTGACCCATGGCAAGAAACCTTGTGGTTCGCATGTTGTCCAACGTTCAGTGTAGGAGAAACCAGCATTCACCCTGAGGCCCCGCCCATTCTTGAGTGCGACGAGAGCATAAACACGCATTGTGACCTCAACGTGAGTCCTGTCCTCTAGTAAGTCCTCTCAGTGGCTGGACCATTAGATGTCATAATGGGCTTGACATGTCCCTAGTCCCCAATTTTTAACCAGATTTCTGGTTGTCCAGTCGCCCCACCCCAGGGCTCTACTCTGGAATCCCTCATTTGGTGGGACATCTGAGGTTGAAAAACAAAATGAAACAAATCGACAACAACAACAAAAAACGGACTTCTTCCATCCCCAGAATGACCGCAAACTCTTTGGACGGGACCGAACCCCCAGAGAGTAAGACTCGTCCATTTCCCATGATGTCACCCGGCAATTTCACGACCATGAGTGACACGATATCCAGAGACAAAAACTTGAGCAAGAGCCTCACACTCGCCCTTTTTTCATATCCCGAAGTGTTCTCCTCATGGTCTGTAGATCAGTCCTGCCATACCTATGACCCAAAACATAAGCCGAGTTTGTGTTTTCAGACAACTGTCCAAACAGCTCTGGCCTACACACCCTACAGGCTCAGGGCCCTGGAGCCAAACCTGAGGACTGTACTTGCCCTCTCCAAGGGAATTGTATGTGCCCATTCCAATGGCCACAACCCTACTAGTAGGATAACCTCCAAAGTCCCTGAGGCCATCCCAATAGTTGTGGCTTCCCAGGACAAACAGGGGCAATCTGAGCCCATCTGAGCACCTACCTGCACTCAGACCCGTAGACTGATGTCCCCAGACGTAAAAAGGAACGAACAGGCCCCTAGGCACTAATCGGATCCATTGCTTTGGTTTCCAGGCATCTCTCCTCAGAGGCCTGGATTTCAATACCAGCATATGGCTGTTTCTTGACTCACCCATCAGAACAAATCTCATCTACACATGGGAAACATGCACGTTGGAGCTGTGTCAAAGCCTCTGTTTAGGAGAACCCTTCAGGGCCCCAGGGCCACCGCTTCATTCCAAGGTCTCCATAGACACAAAAACATATTAGGACACATCCACAGGAGAGTCCATTTCAACTCAGCCTCCTCGGTTGCCCCCCACATCCAGCAGATCTAACCTGTCTTGTTGCTTGGAGACAATTGGAATGCGAGTTGGGCTACCCAGCCATCCATCCTTAGAACCCTGCTCGGAATCGTTGGCCTGGAGCCAACCAACAAGTCTCAATTGTCCTGCAGAAGAATCTTTGCAGTTTGGAGCTTCTCACAACTCCCATCGTGGGAAATCCCCCATGTCCTCGTGATCCAACCCCCTTCAAGAAAGGGCCATCAGGGCAGAAAGTCCAACCTGAGCGATCGTCTGATCCTTGCACTGACTTCAGATGCATGAGATCTAGATTGAGGTCTGTAGATTGTGCCTGCCATATCCTCACCCAGAAACCTAGGCCTAGCTTGGGTTCTCAGACTCCGTCCTCAGACTACTGGCCCACAAGCCCTCCAGTTGGGCAATCCAGAACTACAATGCCGCACTCTGCCTGCTCTACAGAAGTAAAACATTGCCCTCAGGGCTACCCCGAAACCGCAAATGAGGATCAACCTGCACGCCATTCGGCTGTACCCCAAACATATAGGCTGACCTGGGCACTATTTCCCCTTCTGACCCAGCCTGAGCCTGGACCTCCTGGTCCCACCCAGACAGCTGGCCGCACACTGAGCACATCGGACCCGCCATGGCCTTAGGTCGTCATCTCTTCCCAACTGCGGTTTCCAGGCTCCAGAACCTAGACCTTATCTCCAACCAATGCCCAGGGTTGAAAATGATGCAGAAATCAGAACTCTTTCCTTATGGCAAGAAACCTTGTGGTTGGCATGTTGTCCAACGTTCAGTGTAGTTGAAATAAGCGTGGCCCATGAGGCCCAGCCCATGCTTGCGGGCCACATTGGTCACAAACACACATTGTGACCCTC
The DNA here is from genome assembly GCF_964662115.1 of Mustela nivalis. Classification (NCBI taxonomy): domain Eukaryota; kingdom Metazoa; phylum Chordata; class Mammalia; order Carnivora; family Mustelidae; genus Mustela; species Mustela nivalis. The sequence goes on from NW_028135638.1 coordinate 223,553, forward strand.
AGCCTGAGCCCAGTCCTCAGGTAAGGCCTCTCAGGGCATATATGAAGAGACAGCATTTTGGGCTTGCCATGCCCCTAGGCCCCAATTTTTAACCATAGTTCGGGTTGTCCCTTCACTCTTCCCCAGGGCTCTGCTTTGGAATTCCTCTTTTGGTGGGACACCTGAGGTAACAAACCTGAAAGGAGTCCTCCCATACAACAGATTGACGAAAAACATTTGGGATCGGGCCAAATCCACAGAGAGGAAGATTCGTCCATGGCCCATGAGACCTCCCCAACATTCCACGGCCATCGCTGAAACAAAATCCAGAGAAAAAAGCCTGAGCAAGCGCCTCAGACTCGCTCATTCTTCATATCCTGAAGAGTTCTTCTCATGGTTTGTAGATCGGGCGTGCCATACCTACGTCCCCAAACTTAAGCTCAGTTTGTGTTTTCAGTCTTCTGTCCTCAAAGTCCTGGGCCACACTCCCTCCAGGCTGGGGCCCCTGGAGCCACACATTAGGACTGCCCCCACCCAATCCATGGGAATTCTGCCCATTCCATTGTCAAAAATCGTACAAATTAGGAGAACCCTCCAAAGTCCCTGAGGCCATCCCAATAGTGTAGGTCGCCCGGACAAAAAATGGGCGGTTGATAACGGCTGAGCATCTACCTCCACTCATCTACCTCCACTCATACCAAGGAGATTGAACCAGACAGGACCCGAGGCCATTATCGAATCCATTGCTTTGATTTACAGGCATGTCTCCTCAAAAGCCTGGATTCCAATACCAGCAGAGGGGATTTCCTAAGGCACCCATCAGAACAAATCTCGTCTCCACAAGGAAACTTGTGCATGGGAGCTAAGCCAAAGCTTAGGAGAATACTTCAGGGTCCCGGTGCCACCTCCACATTCCAAGGCCCTCATGGACACAAACACACGTTAGGACCCATCCTCTGGAAAGTGCATTTCAACTCAGCCACCCCAGTTGCTCCCCCAGATCCATTAGATCTAAATTGTCTTGTTGCTAGGAGACAATTGGAAGGCGAGGCTGACTTCCCAGGCATCCATCCTTTAACGGTGCTCTGGAGTCATTCCATATGGGATATCCTGGAGCTGTCCAACAGGTCTCAATTGTCCCACAGAAGGAATCCTTGAAGGGGGCATCCCACATCTCCCAACGTGGAAAACCTCCATGGCCTTGAGATTCCGCTCGCTTCATGAAGGGGCCGTCATGCACAGAAACTCCAACCTGAGCCAACGTCGGATCCTCGCCCTGAATTCAGATGCATGAGATATTGGTTCAGATCTGCAGGGGGTACCTGCCGTGCCCTCACCCTGAATCCGAAGTCTAGCTTGTGTTCTCAGACTTCCGTCCTCACTCTCCTGGCCCCGAAGCCCTCTAGTTTGGCAATTCCGGACCGATAATGAAGCACTCTGCCTGCCCTCTAGAAAAAATATATTGCCTAATGAGCAGCCAAGGCAGCTTAAATGAGGATAAACCTACAAGGCACTCGAATGTACCCAAATTATATAGTCTAACCTGGGCACTAATGCACTGTCTGACACAACCTGAGCCCGGACCTGCTGACCAACACCCAGACAGCTGACCGCACGCTGAGCACATCAGACCCGCCATGGCCTTAGGTCATCATCTCTTCCCTACCTCAGTTTTCAGGCTTCAGAACCTAGACCTTATCTCCAATCACTGCCCACGGGTGACTGTGATGCAGAAATCAGAACTCTTCCTGACCCATGGCAAGAAACCTTGTGGTTCGCATGTTGTCCAACGTTCAGTGTAGGAGAAACCAGCATTCACCCTGAGGCCCCGCCCATTCTTGAGTGCGACGAGAGCATAAACACGCATTGTGACCTCAGCGTGAGTCCTGTCCTCTAGTAAGTCCTCTCAGTGGCTGGACCATTAGATGTCATACTGGGCTTGACATGTCCCTAGTCCCCAATTTTTAACCAGATTTCTGGTTGTCCAGTCGCCCCACCCCAGGGCTCTACTCTGGAATCCCTCATTTGGTGGGACATCTGAGGTTGAAAAACAAAATGAAACAAATCGACAACAACAACAAAAAACGGACTTCTTCCATCACCAGAATGACCCCAAACTCTTTGGACGGGACCGAACCCCCAGAGAGTAAGACTCGTCCATTTCCCATGATGTCACCCGGCAATTTCACGACCATGAGTGACACGATATCCAGAGACAAAAACTTGAGCAAGAGCCTCACACTCGCCATTTTTACATATCCCGAAGTGTTCTCCTCATGGTCTGTAGATCAGTCCTGCCATACCTATGACCCAAAACATAAGCCGAGTTTGTGTTTTCAGACAACTGTCCAAACAGCTCTGGCCTACACACCCTACAGGCCCAGGGCCCTGGAGCCAAACCTGAGGACTGTACTTGCCCTCTCCAAGGGAATTGTATGTGCCCATTCCAATGGCCACAACCCTACTAGTAGGACAACCTCCAAAGTCCCTGAGGCCATCCCAATAGTTGTGGCTTCCCAGGACAAACAGGGGCAATCTGAGCCCATCTGAGCACCTACCTGCACTCAGACCCGTAGACTGATGTCCCCAGAGGTAAAAAGGAACGAACAGGCCCCTAGGCACTAATCGGATCCATTGCTTTGGTTTCCAGGCATCTCTCCTCAGAGGCCTGGATTTCAATACCAGCATATGGCTGTTTCTTGACTCACCCATCAGAACAAATCTCATCTACACATGGGAAACATGCACGTTGGAGCTGTGTCAAAGCCTCTGTTTAGGAGAACCCTTCAGGGCCCCAGGGCCACCGCTTCATTCCAAGGTCTCCATAGACACAAAAACATATTAGGACACATCCACAGGAGAGTCCATTTCAACTCAGCCTCCTCGGTTGCCCCCCACATCCAGCAGATCTAACCTGTCTTGTTGCTTGGAGACAATAGGAATGCGAGGTGGGCTACCCAGCCATCCATCCTTAGAACCCTGCTCGGAATCGTTGGCCTGGAGACAACCAACAGGTCTCAATTGTCCTGCAGAAGAATCTTTGCAGTTTGGAGCTTCTCACAACTCCCATCGTGGGAAAACCCCCATGTCCTCGTGATCCAACCCCCTTCAAGAAAGGGCCATCAGGGCAGAAAGTCCAACCTGAGCGATCGTCTGATCCTTGCCCTGACTTCAGATGCACGAGATCTCTATTGAGGCCTGTAGATTGTGCCTGCCATATCCTCACCCAGAAACCTAGGCCTAGCTTGGGTTCTCAGACTCCGTCCTCAAACTACTGGCCCACAAGCCCTCCCGTTGGGCAATCCAGAACTACAATGCCGCACTCTGCCTGCCCTACAGAAGTAAAACATTGCCCTCAGGGCTACCCCGAAACCGCAAATGAGGATCAACCTGCACGCCATTCGGCTGTACCCCAAACATATAGGCTGACCTGGGCACAATTTCCCCTTCTGACCCAGCCTGAGCCTGGACCTCCTGGTCCCACCCAGACAGCTGGCCGCACACTGAGCACATCGGACCCGCCATGGCCTTAGGTCGTCATCTCTTCCCAACTGCGGTTTCCAGGCGCCAGAACCTAGACCTTATCTCCAACCAATGCCCAGGGTTGAAAATGATGCAGAAATCAGAACTCTTTCCTTATGGCAAGAAACCTTGTGGTTGGCATGTTGTCCAACGTTCAGTGTAGTTGAAATAAGCGTGGCCCATGAGGCCCAGCCCATGCTTGCGGGCCACATTGGTCACAAACACACATTGTGACCCTCAGCCTGAGCCCAGTCCTCAGGTAAGGCCTCTCAGGGCATATATGAAGAGACAGCATTTTGGGCTTGCCATGCCCCTAGGCCCCAATTTTTAACCATAGTTCGGGTTGTCCCTTCACTCTTCCCCAGGGCTCTGCTTTGGAATTCCTCTTTTGGTGGGACACCTGAGGTAACAAACCTGAAAGGAGTCCTCCCATACAACAGATTGATGAAAAACATTTGGGATCGGGCCAAATCCACAGAGAGGAAGATTCGTCCATGGCCCATGAGACCTCCCCAACATTCCACGGCCATCGCTGAAACAAAATCCAGAGAAAAAAGCCTGAGCAAGCGCCTCAGACTCGCTCATTCTTCATATCCTGAAGAGTTCTTCTCATGGTTTGTAGATCGGGCGTGCCATACCTACGTCCCCAAACTTAAGCTCAGTTTGTGTTTTCAGTCTTCTGTCCTCAAAGTCCTGGGCCACACTCCCTCCAGGCTGGGGCCCCTGGAGCCACACATTAGGACTGCCCCCACCCAATCCATGGGAATTCTGCCCATTCCATTGTCAAAAATCGTACAAATTAGGAGAACCCTCCAAAGTCCCTGAGGCCATCCCAATAGTGTAGGTCGCCCGGACAAAAAATGGGCGGTTGATAACGGCTGAGCATCTACCTCCACTCATCTACCTCCACTCATACCAAGGAGATTGAACCAGACAGGACCCGAGGCCATTATCGAATCCATTGCTTTGATTTACAGGCATGTCTCCTCAAAAGCCTGGATTCCAATACCAGCAGAGGGGATTTCCTAAGGCACCCATCAGAACAAATCTCGTCTCCACAAGGAAACTTGTGCATGGGAGCTAAGCCAAAGCTTAGGAGAATACTTCAGGGTCCCGGTGCCACCTCCACATTCCAAGGCCCTCATGGACACAAACACACGTTAGGACCCATCCTCTGGAAAGTGCATTTCAACTCAGCCACCCCAGTTGCTCCCCCAGATCCATTAGATCTAAATTGTCTTGTTGCTAGGAGACAATTGGAAGGCGAGGCTGACTTCCCAGGCATCCATCCTTTAACGGTGCTCTGGAGTCATTCCATATGGGATATCCTGGAGCTGTCCAACAGGTCTCAATTGTCCCACAGAAGGAATCCTTGAAGGGGGCATCCCACATCTCCCAACGTGGAAAACCTCCATGGCCTTGAGATTCCGCTCGCTTCATGAAGGGGCCGTCATGCACAGAAACTCCAACCTGAGCCAACGTCGGATCCTCGCCCTGAATTCAGATGCATGAGATATTGGTTCAGATCTGCAGGGGGTACCTGCCGTGCCCTCACCCTGAATCCGAAGTCTAGCTTGTGTTCTCAGACTTCCGTCCTCACTCTCCTGGCCCCGAAGCCCTCTAGTTTGGCAATTCCGGACCGATAATGAAGCACTCTGCCTGCCCTCTAGAAAAAATATATTGCCTAATGAGCAGCCAAGGCAGCTTAAATGAGGATAAACCTACAAGGCACTCGAATGTACCCAAATTATATAGTCTAACCTGGGCACTAATGCACTGTCTGACACAACCTGAGCCCGGACCTGCTGACCAACACCCAGACAGCTGACCGCACGCTGAGCACATCAGACCCGCCATGGCCTTAGGTCATCATCTCTTCCCTACCTCAGTTTTCAGGCTTCAGAACCTAGACCTTATCTCCAATCACTGCCCACGGGTGACTGTGATGCAGAAATCAGAACTCTTCCTGACCCATGGCAAGAAACCTTGTGGTTCGCATGTTGTCCAACGTTCAGTGTAGGAGAAACCAGCATTCACCCTGAGGCCCCGCCCATTCTTGAGTGCGACGAGAGCATAAACACGCATTGTGACCTCAACGTGAGTCCTGTCCTCTAGTAAGTCCTCTCAGTGGCTGGACCATTAGATGTCATAATGGGCTTGACATGTCCCTAGTCCCCAATTTTTAACCAGATTTCTGGTTGTCCAGTCGCCCCACCCCAGGGCTCTACTCTGGAATCCCTCATTTGGTGGGACATCTGAGGTTGAAAAACAAAATGAAACAAATCGACAACAACAACAAAAAACGGACTTCTTCCATCCCCAGAATGACCGCAAACTCTTTGGACGGGACCGAACCCCCAGAGAGTAAGACTCGTCCATTTCCCATGATGTCACCCGGCAATTTCACGACCATGAGTGACACGATATCCAGAGACAAAAACTTGAGCAAGAGCCTCACACTCGCCCTTTTTTCATATCCCGAAGTGTTCTCCTCATGGTCTGTAGATCAGTCCTGCCATACCTATGACCCAAAACATAAGCCGAGTTTGTGTTTTCAGACAACTGTCCAAACAGCTCTGGCCTACACACCCTACAGGCTCAGGGCCCTGGAGCCAAACCTGAGGACTGTACTTGCCCTCTCCAAGGGAATTGTATGTGCCCATTCCAATGGCCACAACCCTACTAGTAGGATAACCTCCAAAGTCCCTGAGGCCATCCCAATAGTTGTGGCTTCCCAGGACAAACAGGGGCAATCTGAGCCCATCTGAGCACCTACCTGCACTCAGACCCGTAGACTGATGTCCCCAGACGTAAAAAGGAACGAACAGGCCCCTAGGCACTAATCGGATCCATTGCTTTGGTTTCCAGGCATCTCTCCTCAGAGGCCTGGATTTCAATACCAGCATATGGCTGTTTCTTGACTCACCCATCAGAACAAATCTCATCTACACATGGGAAACATGCACGTTGGAGCTGTGTCAAAGCCTCTGTTTAGGAGAACCCTTCAGGGCCCCAGGGCCACCGCTTCATTCCAAGGTCTCCATAGACACAAAAACATATTAGGACACATCCACAGGAGAGTCCATTTCAACTCAGCCTCCTCGGTTGCCCCCCACATCCAGCAGATCTAACCTGTCTTGTTGCTTGGAGACAATTGGAATGCGAGTTGGGCTACCCAGCCATCCATCCTTAGAACCCTGCTCGGAATCGTTGGCCTGGAGCCAACCAACAAGTCTCAATTGTCCTGCAGAAGAATCTTTGCAGTTTGGAGCTTCTCACAACTCCCATCGTGGGAAATCCCCCATGTCCTCGTGATCCAACCCCCTTCAAGAAAGGGCCATCAGGGCAGAAAGTCCAACCTGAGCGATCGTCTGATCCTTGCACTGACTTCAGATGCATGAGATCTAGATTGAGGTCTGTAGATTGTGCCTGCCATATCCTCACCCAGAAACCTAGGCCTAGCTTGGGTTCTCAGACTCCGTCCTCAGACTACTGGCCCACAAGCCCTCCAGTTGGGCAATCCAGAACTACAATGCCGCACTCTGCCTGCTCTACAGAAGTAAAACATTGCCCTCAGGGCTACCCCGAAACCGCAAATGAGGATCAACCTGCACGCCATTCGGCTGTACCCCAAACATATAGGCTGACCTGGGCACTATTTCCCCTTCTGACCCAGCCTGAGCCTGGACCTCCTGGTCCCACCCAGACAGCTGGCCGCACACTGAGCACATCGGACCCGCCATGGCCTTAGGTCGTCATCTCTTCCCAACTGCGGTTTCCAGGCGCCAGAACCTAGACCTTATCTCCAACCAATGCCCAGGGTTGAAAATGATGCAGAAATCAGAACTCTTTCCTTATGGCAAGAAACCTTGTGGTTGGCATGTTGTCCAACGTTCAGTGTAGTTGAAATAAGCGTGGCCCATGAGGCCCAGCCCATGCTTGCGGGCCACATTGGTCACAAACACACATTGTGACCCTCAGCCTGAGCCCAGTCCTCAGGTAAGGCCTCTCAGGGCATATATGAAGAGACAGCATTTTGGGCTTGCCATGCCCCTAGGCCCCAATTTTTAACCATAGTTCGGGTTGTCCCTTCACTCTTCCCCAGGGCTCTGCTTTGGAATTCCTCTTTTGGTGGGACACCTGAGGTAACAAACCTGAAAGGAGTCCTCCCATACAACAGATTGACGAAAAACATTTGGGATCGGGCCAAATCCACAGAGAGGAAGATTCGTCCATGGCCCATGAGACCTCCCCAACATTCCACGGCCATCGCTGAAACAAAATCCAGAGAAAAAAGCCTGAGCAAGCGCCTCAGACTCGCTCATTCTTCATATCCTGAAGAGTTCTTCTCATGGTTTGTAGATCGGGCGTGCCATACCTACGTCCCCAAACTTAAGCTCAGTTTGTGTTTTCAGTCTTCTGTCCTCAAAGTCCTGGGCCACACTCCCTCCAGGCTGGGGCCCCTGGAGCCACACATTAGGACTGCCCCCACCCAATCCATGGGAATTCTGCCCATTCCATTGTCAAAAATCGTACAAATTAGGAGAACCCTCCAAAGTCCCTGAGGCCATCCCAATAGTGTAGGTCGCCCGGACAAAAAATGGGCGGTTGATAACGGCTGAGCATCTACCTCCACTCATCTACCTCCACTCATACCAAGGAGATTGAACCAGACAGGACCCGAGGCCATTATCGAATCCATTGCTTTGATTTACAGGCATGTCTCCTCAAAAGCCTGGATTCCAATACCAGCAGAGGGGATTTCCTAAGGCACCCATCAGAACAAATCTCGTCTCCACAAGGAAACTTGTGCATGGGAGCTAAGCCAAAGCTTAGGAGAATACTTCAGGGTCCCGGTGCCACCTCCACATTCCAAGGCCCTCATGGACACAAACACACGTTAGGACCCATCCTCTGGAAAGTGCATTTCAACTCAGCCACCCCAGTTGCTCCCCCAGATCCATTAGATCTAAATTGTCTTGTTGCTAGGAGACAATTGGAAGGCGAGGCTGACTTCCCAGGCATCCATCCTTTAACGGTGCTCTGGAGTCATTCCATATGGGATATCCTGGAGCTGTCCAACAGGTCTCAATTGTCCCACAGAAGGAATCCTTGAAGGGGGCATCCCACATCTCCCAACGTGGAAAACCTCCATGGCCTTGAGATTCCGCTCGCTTCATGAAGGGGCCGTCATGCACAGAAACTCCAACCTGAGCCAACGTCGGATCCTCGCCCTGAATTCAGATGCATGAGATATTGGTTCAGATCTGCAGGGGGTACCTGCCGTGCCCTCACCCTGAATCCGAAGTCTAGCTTGTGTTCTCAGACTTCCGTCCTCACTCTCCTGGCCCCGAAGCCCTCTAGTTTGGCAATTCCGGACCGATAATGAAGCACTCTGCCTGCCCTCTAGAAAAAATATATTGCCTAATGAGCAGCCAAGGCAGCTTAAATGAGGATAAACCTACAAGGCACTCGAATGTACCCAAATTATATAGTCTAACCTGGGCACTAATGCACTGTCTGACACAACCTGAGCCCGGACCTGCTGACCAACACCCAGACAGCTGACCGCACGCTGAGCACATCAGACCCGCCATGGCCTTAGGTCATCATCTCTTCCCTACCTCAGTTTTCAGGCTTCAGAACCTAGACCTTATCTCCAATCACTGCCCACGGGTGACTGTGATGCAGAAATCAGAACTCTTCCTGACCCATGGCAAGAAACCTTGTGGTTCGCATGTTGTCCAACGTTCAGTGTAGGAGAAACCAGCATTCACCCTGAGGCCCCGCCCATTCTTGAGTGCGACGAGAGCATAAACACGCATTGTGACCTCAGCGTGAGTCCTGTCCTCTAGTAAGTCCTCTCAGTGGCTGGACCATTAGATGTCATACTGGGCTTGACATGTCCCTAGTCCCCAATTTTTAACCAGATTTCTGGTTGTCCAGT